>NW_009954705.1:810864-821114 GCF_000747805.2 Chaetura pelagica | reverse complement strand
CCCTGGGCGTACCCCTGTCCCTTCGTCCCCACCTTCTCCGTGCCCAGGGAGCGCGGTGGCTCCGGTGGGTGCCATCAGGGGGTGGGAGACAGCCTGGGCGGGCAGGGTGCCCTGCAGCCCAGGTTTGGGGTGGGCACCACGGCCACCACCCTCCCCCGAGGCAGGCAGTCGGCAGCACAAGTCCCTCTGAGGGTTCAGTTCCACACCCCAAACCAGCCCCTACCACGGCAACAGGCTGCTGCTCTGTGCAGTAAGGGACTCGAGTCATGAGAAGGGAAATAGTTTGTCCTATTTATCTTTTTATCTCAGGCTGTTTTGTAACCCACACACAGATCCATGCCTCTGCAGTTGGTGTTCAAATCCCAGCGTTGTTGTGGAACAAGCAACAGGCAGCCCTGAAACCAAAGCAGCCTGTGGTGTCCTGAGGTCTGAATTAAACCCTGTGAGATTTTAAGGCAGAAGAAAGTTGCAGAGAATGGTGCCCACCACAGGCTGCCATTAAATGTGTATCAAACGTGGACAGATGCTCTGGTCTCCCTGAAAAACCTTGCTCTGGCCTCTGCAAAACCACTTCTGTAGCACACTGATTTGCAAGTGGCTAAGTGTTTACTAGAGAAACAATGCATTCAGGAGCTGCTTTATTTTTAAATAAAAACAAGCTGGGAAGATGCCAGCAGGTATGGAAGATACGGAAGATGCCAGCAGGTCGGGGCTTTAAAGGAGTGGGAGGGGTCTGTGGTCCCACAAGGACTGAGCCACTTCAGGAGCTGCTAGGCCCTGGCTACAGGGTTGATGCTCAAGGGCAGCCCAGCTGGCCCTGAACCTGCACAGCAGGGCTGTGCACTGGTGACACTGGCCTTCCCCTTCCCCTCCACGACAGCCCTCAGGAGATGCACATAGTGACAAGAAGTCATGTTTTTCCTCACGTCCTCCCTTTCCTCATGTCCTCCCTTTTACTTTCTCTCTACAACCAGGTACCCTATCTGCTATGCACTTCTTTGGACATCCTCACCCCCAGTCCTTCCAGCTACATAAAAACTCAGAACAAGGGCACCAGTTAACACTGCCAGATCTGCTCTACCACAGCCGGGGTCTTCCTGAGGAAAGTCAACCTTTGGGGCAAGGATGGAGAGGAACTGCTTCCCACTTCCTGTAGGCACAGAGTTCGATTCCACTCTGCTCTTCGCTGACTGCGCACACACGTCACACTAGTTAACACCACGTTAATTAACATCAGTTAAAGTAGCAGCTGCAGAAAAGCACGGTGGCAGAAGTGCTGTTGATTATTTGTGCTACTTTAGTGCTTAAGCACCCCTACAGTTCATCCCTTTCAACTTCCAAAACTGGTTGCCTTTAGAATTTCTGCTTCACTTCCCATCATGCCAGTGCAGCTTTTTCTTTTTGTAAACCAGATTTCTCTCACATCACTTAAAGCTTTTGGTTTCCAGCGGTTCACACTATTATCATCTGCTCCATTGTCATGCAGCACCACTTGTTTTTAGCCTTGCTCACAGTGCCAACACAGGCTATTTTTATACATTTCTTGACAAAAGAAGTATCAGAGCACACTCAGTATGCCCTTGGAAGAACACTACTGAAACGAGTCCATTCCCAGCAGACAATGGAAGAGGCGCTGAGCTGTGAAAGCAGCGGTATTAAACAACCACCGTCCCCAGAACTCCCTATTTCTGGGTAGCTAAACACCTCATGCTGCCTCATCTACTGCTGAGGAAATGGTTATCGTCAAGCAGAGAGATGACAGTGGCAAACCCTGTGAAGGAATTGACTTCCAGAGAGCAACGGGCTGTTTCACCATCAACACCTACTCTGGTGCAACAGGAGTAGTTCAGTAGGTTGAAGCAGCTGGGGCTCAGGTTCCTCACTTGTGGTTGCTCAGATTCTGTGGACTGAGCAAACCCATAAATGTACAGGCCACAAAGCTATTCCAAGGAGCCTTTCATGGCTGCAGGTCCTACGTGGAAGATTCAGGCTGTAATTTTCACCCATCCTATGCAGATGGCCCATGCCACCATCCCTATGTTCTATCACTATCCCCTTTCCCACAGCACCACCATTCAGTCCTGATCACATGGAGTCCCAGGGACATCACACTGCAATCTGACCCACCTCTCTGTTCCAAGCTCTGGTAACATTCAACAGCAGGCACTTCTGGGGGATGGAGCAGGTGGCCCACTCCTGTGGCTCTGGCAAGTAAGATATCCAAAGAGCCTGTGAAGCTCCTTTTCTCCTCTAAGAAAAAAAATGCAGTGTTTTCTTGGGAATCTTTGCTGATGTTGTAGAGTCAGCTCTAAGCTTTGGGCTTAAGACTGGCAGAACCATGTGAGATACGAGCACCAGGAACAAAGATGGGTGGAGGAGCACTGCTGAGAACCTCTGCTGTGAGCTGGCATGACTTCACCACTCTCCTATGAACTTTTAGGAGCACAGACCCACATTCAAGCCTGCAGCTATTCCTTACACTCCCCAATGCCTGCTGACCAGTGGCTGAATCTTTTGGAGTTGGCATGGACAAAAGGTGATTGAGGGGCAAGGAGCCATCACCCAAAGCCTCTTCCTCCAATTAGTGGAAAATGAAATCAGCAACCTCAACCAAAGCTTTGGATTTTTCTGGGTACCTGAGCTGTATGGGTGCTGCTGATAGGAGCGACATTCCCTACCCAACACTTGAGGAAGGATGGTTATGACTATGTAAATCCCAGCAGCTACAAATTGACTCCTATATAAACCTTGGTAGTACATCCACTGACGTAGATGCATGGACATGAAAGTATCATCATCTGTGTCTTCCATACCACCACCCTCAGCATTGCAGCAACAGCTGCTACCTTCTTCCCATGCAAGGAGAAGACTGTTTGCAGCAGCAGTGCTTCTGCACCATGGGAAACACAACGCTGAGTCATGAGATGCTCAGACAATGATGAGCCCAGTTTAACCACTCATTTTCACCACACCCTCTGAGCTACAGGAACCAGTGGCACATTGCAGTCTCTGCTGGGACAAGGAGGATCACTTTCTATGGCAGATGTATGCACAGCTCTTGGCGTCCATGAACCAGTCAGGACACCCCAGCAGAGCATTTGTGTCTGGGATGCCAGCCATTCTTTTGATTAGGAGAGCCAAGTCCAAGACTGCACCTAGAAGGATGCAGGAGTGATCAAGACCGCCTCCCCCATACAATACCAACGAGACTACGGACACATGAATTTTTCGGATGTCCTCAGCACAACTGCTCACCTGCTTCCCCGCAAGGAATGAGGCTAGAGGTGTCTGCACATCTGTCTCCCTCAGGCATGCATGCTTCACTTGCTCCCTTCTAGAGTCCTCAGCCTGAAGTCCCTCTGCACAGGCATGGCTCCTCCTCCTGTGTCCTTTCTGCCTTTTCACTGACCTTCCCAATACAGCCTACAGAAAACCTCAGGTCTTGGTGTCACTGACACACTAAAAAAAACAAAGCTGACAGAAAAAAACAAAGTTCAGGAGGTGGCTTCCTTGCTTCTTCTCTAAGAGACAACAGGAGATTTTGGCAAGGCTTTTGGCAGGGAACCAGCTGCATAGGCTGGAGGAAGCAAAAACTGGCAAGGAAGAGACAGCTCAGCCCTCATCTTCTGATTAGGCTCCGTGGAATGGAGACAAACCACTACAATGAAGTGTAACTGCTTGTGCTAATCCATAAGCACCTCCCTATCTCCATGTTGTACAAGGACAGCCTGTCCACCAGCTCTGAGATAATGAAGTCTCTGCACCAGAAGGGGTCTGGAAGACAGGTAACACACATATTGAAATTCTGAAAAATTGGCTTTTAAACTGGGAATTCCTGAATTTTGCAAGCTCAAGGTATGTCCAGTTATATGGGAAACCTACAGGTTTTCAGATTTCACAACTGCTCTCCACAATTCAAAGCATCATGGAAAGAACAAAACTCATCCCTCTCATGGTATGAAGAGAGGAGACACCACCTAGCCTGTACCTGGCACACTTGCTGCTAGGTTTTGCTTGCTAGGAAACACTTCAGAATAGGACCGCAAAGAACGGGTTAGCTGACTAATCAGCTTATTGGCCTAGAACCCTCCTAAAGCGAGTCAGAGAGGAACTTGCAGCTCCAGACACCATAAAGAAACATTCTTTCTCTACCCAGAAGTAGAATATTCCCCAGTGGGAATAGAAGCCTAGCTGTCAAAATCATCCCCCATCCCTCCCAAGTGTTCTCCAGGTTTTGTACAGACCTAAAACTCTCTCCTTCTATCAAGAAGGATGCATTTCAATTTAGACACTAATTTCTTGACTGAAGATGTCCAGACAGGCAGTTCTGTAACAACTTTTCTCAATTCAGAGATCTCCCTCTCTTGTCAGGACTGTGCAAAAGCAGGGTAGCCAAACACACTGGAAGCAAAAGTCCAACAGCAGATACAGATTTGTGAACACCTGAACTGTGCTTCTGCAAACCTGAGAATATCAGGGAAACCACTACACTGAGAGCAACTAAAAGGTAATTAGTGGCTGTAAACCCAATACAACCTTAGTTAATCTGACCTGTTTTCAAACATTAAAAAAACCAAAACACCAACAAAACCAACAAACCAAACAAGGCTATTCTCTTCCTGTACAAATGCAGTTTCAGTCATTTCTGGGAACCCTGATTAAGGAAAGCATTCCCTCCTCCTCTCAGCCCACACACAGCTTCCAAATAAGCATTTAAAAGCATCTACTGTCAGCACAGAGACCTCAAAAACATGGAGACTAAATAAATTGAAAACTTTTGCAATGCACAGCACCTCCGGAAGCACAGCTCTTAAATGAGGCCATTGCATACTGTCTAGTCTTAGTATTTCAAGTTGTGGAAAATAAATTCAAATGTTTACCCACCACTTAGTTACTGTTAACCATTTTGTCATGATACTACAGCTAATCCACTTGAATCTTAACAGATAAGTACAAAACAAACACAGAACCAAAATAACTTACACAAGCATTCAATATCCAAGTTGTACCCAGCAAAACCTCCCACTTCAGATGCAAAGCCTAATGGAAAATTATGCTTATCTTGTGAGTCAATTATGGACTTAAAATTGTTTTGGAAATACACAAGCTAAAAAAGCTACTAAAGGTCTAAGGCTTAGTACTTAGATATAGCTGCTCCAGGAATGACAGAAATATACAAGTTTGGTTTGAAAGGGGCCTTAACGTAATCTAGTTCCACCCTCCGTGTGGGCAGGGACACCTCCCACTAGACCAGGTTGCTTCAAGCCCCATCTAACGTGGCCTCGCTAGGGAGGAGGCATCCACAACTTCCCTGGACAATCTGGGTCAGTGTCTCACAAAAAAGAAAACTCCATAAAAGGGGGGGATCATAAAAGCTAAGTAGAAAAGCTGCAACAGTGAAAGTTAAGGTAGATTCATCAACTTTGCTTCAGGAGATAGTGGTACACCCCATGCTCAATACATATGTCAAAATACAGTATTAATCCATCAGTTTGTTGATGGGTAAGCTTTGTTCCATCTTCAAGACATTTCCAAAGTCATTCCAACTATACAGCCTGCTCCACATTCCAACATGGGAGCTTGGAGAAACTTCAAATGCAGTATCTGCTCACAGGAACATTGAGCCTCCAGTGCCTAAAGCCTGTCACCCTTAAATACCAGGCCACACCAAATAACTACGTCAGTGTCCAAAAACTGGGTACACCCCAACTGAACATTAGGTAAATGCAAAAAGGCATTATCACTCAAGTTAAAAGCAATCTGTGCAGTCTGACACTTCTGCTTAAGGCACTTCAGAATTAATGGGAGAAGTAAACCTCATTACCTCTCCACTTTTTATTCCCAAACTTCCTAGCTGTCCTACAATTCACTATTCAGTAATTTTCAACAGTATCTATAAATTGCTTAAGGTCACTACCTTCTCTTAGCATTTTACACTCTACATGTAGGAGTTAAGTTTTACATTACTTACTTGGCTAACTAAGCATTAGTTACTAGCATTACCTTCAGTAATTTCTTCAGCAAGCCTCACGCTGTTTTAAACAGCTGGCAAAAACAGCACTGGTTAGTAATCAGTTGGCTGATGCTGTTTGTCCATTCACAAAACACTGGGCAGGTAGCAGTGTGTTTTTGTGAATTATCAATAAAATTCTTCTTTTACAGGCTACAATGGGGAAACACCAAAATCCACCCAGAAGCATTTTTCAAGAGATTGCTTTCAAAAAGTTCATCCACAGTTTTACTTTGTTATTAATCTGAGACCTCTTAACCAAAACCTTTTATCAAATAACTCACATACCCATTATCCCTCTTACCACAAAAATATTTCAACCTTCAGGTGACACAGAACAACTCTTGGTATATGCTCTCAGTTTGTTGGTGAAATACTGCACATCCTCTTATCTCGCCTCGTTAAGTAATCAAAGAAGGATGATCCTCACTAAACATCAGCAAGTTTCAGGCTTCCCAGGATTTTTATCTATGTAAATGACTAGGCTGATGATCAAAAGGTGCATTAATCATTTCAATGACCAAGCGCTATGTCAGGTAAGATAAATAAACAAACTTCAATGAAAGTTTTCTAAAGCATCTGTTCCATAAAAACAAAGGAATCAGCCACAATCACATACACTTGTCCAAAACCAGATCTTCAGTTTATTTTTTTTTAGATGTGCATTATGCCATGAATTCGTAGGGAATTGGCTCCAGCAGCTCTGGATCCTTGCCATTAGTTCTCACAAAGTGTGCTTCTCTGGGTGGAGCAGGCTGTAAAAAGAAAAAAACACAATGAAAACAAAACTCATAGCACTAAAACTCAAATGAAACCTTAAACAAAATTCATTTTGGCAACCATTTAATATGTTCTAAAAACATTATAGCACTTGTGACATTCCTAGTCTTAAAATTTTATTCAAAAAATAACAGTACGTAAATTATCTGCTTAGAAAGTGATTTTTGTTGCTGAATGATAAAACATCACTTTACCCTCTGCAATTTACTAGTCCAAATTATCATAAAGTCATGTACCCTAGGGTCCAAACAAAACCACCATTATCTTCTCTCTCCTCTTTTCTTAAATTGTTGCAATAGAAACTCCTGCAGATAAATTCAGCTAAAATAAACAGAATACTGACTGTAGAAATCAGCCAGAGCTGCTGTTGCAGATCAGCAACAAACAGAAAGCATCCATCACCTTGTTCATAAACACAGCTACAATTTCAATCCAGCAAGGAAGCTGTTCTGTTTAGGCACCAAACATACCAAACAGCTCAGATGCAATTTCATGCAAAGGCTTGTGAACCCAAGGGAAGGTGGTACCAAGATAGCTTCTGCAAAATCTGCCAGACCTGGACTTTTCAGAATGCTGCAAGCAGCTTCATTAATGAGATGCGTTTTTTGTTGTTTTTTAAAAGACAAAGTTCAGTTTACAGTGTAACACTGTTGTTTTAGAAGAAAACATTCTGCTCAATTGGTTTGGTTCTAGCTGGTGGGTTTTTTTTTGGTGAACTGAATCAACAATGTGTCAACTACATTAAAAATATTACCTGTCGTTTCAGTTGAACCCAAATGCCTTTTTCTTTTGCTTCTTTCTTCTTCTTTTCATTCTCCTTCACACGCTGCAGAAAGCTGTCTCTGCTCTTAGAATGCTTAATATGCTCAATACGCACATTAATTCTCTTGGCAAGAATCTTGCCCCTATGAAAGACATCAGTTTTTAATCTACTGCACTTGCAAAGAGACTAGTTCAAAGCTAGTTTTATGGCCCTTAAATGAATAACTCTGTAAGCTCACTAACAGGTAACTTTTCTTTAAAGGACAATCACTCAATATATTTTGCTGCAGATGCAAATCAGATATAACTTAAAGAAATAAAAGCTTATTAATATGTAACAGTATGTTGACAATTTAGGATTAAGATGGTGAAGAACAGGTCGTTTTAAACTTGTGGGATACAGATGAAGAAATGTACTACCACTGTACTCCAGTCCAGTTACTGTAAGAAAAACAACTTGTCCTTTTCTGACTAAATTACACAAAACCCAGTTAAATACAGTTACAAATAAATATTGTAAAGAGCTTCAGCATCAATGTGAAGGGTGGCAAAAAATCCTCATTAGGTAATGTCACTAAGTGCTGCTAAGAAAAACTGTTTCCTCTGACAGGATCCAAGTCAAATGAGCATCATTTGCTTGGGTTATAAAAAGGATATATACTTTACCCACCTTGAATGACCAATCAAGACAATAACTGTCTAACTGGTAAAGTGAAAGGAGGGTGCAATTACAAATCAACTTTCCCAAATACAAAGTTTAAATACACGGAATGTCACTACTTACTTGACCTGCTTGTTAACAATAATGCCCACAGCATGCTGAGTAACATTATATACTCTTCCAGTCTTGCCATGGTAACACTTGTGGGGCATACCTTTTTGAACAGTACCCATACCCTGATAAGAGATAGAACAAGAACAAAGTGTAAACTCTGACTTGGGGGAAAAAAAAACCAACAAAACCAACATCAAGAACTTGTGTTTCAGAAGTTAAAGAATACATCTCAAATTACTTGAGATTGATTTAAAATTACTCCTATTTTGTTTGTACAATAGAATTTATAATCATGCATTTTATATCTAACACTGCCAAATTCTGCTATGACAATTCTGGTTGCTTTCAGTGTCGGTGAAATGATGGATCACTTCGCTTTTAGCAAGCAATCATGAGAGACAATCATCATCAAGCTCCAGTGTGTCAAGAAGTGTTAACTCTTTAACAGTGCAGTTCTCTAAAAGCCAAGTAAGAAACAAGCAAAATCCACACTGTCATCTGTGTGATTGTTACAAAAACTGCATTTCAAATGAAACTAAAAGATTCAACAAAGTAGGATTCCTTGGTGAAAGGCTGTCAGATTAACTGCAACTTCATTTTGAAAGTACAATTGATTTTAAAGGACAAGTTCTAGAAAATATCAAGTGATGGGAAATGCCACTTTGCTTTTTCCCTACTGTTTAATATATGATGTATGCCTACATTTGTTTCTTGATTTCTAGTTTTAATGTGGCTTTGCCATCACCATCCCTGTACATACTTATTTTAAGTATAATCCTACAATGATACAGACACATACAGCTACAGACCATTAAATATGGCTCTTCTGGACAGGAGATGCAAATTAGGCAAAAACAGAACATCTACTAACATGACAGCTAGGGTCCCTCTGACAGTAGTGCTGTTAGGCACCACAAAGTTGGATTAGATATGGCAACTTTCACTTGTTTTGATCAGCTTAACACACAGTAACAGAGCACAAATTATTTATATATATATATACACACACACATAATATACACACACACTATAGATTCAGCAGCATTATCATCCTTTTCCTGATTCAAAAGCAAGCAGCGGGTGCTTGTGCTGACAGACATCATCCAAGTAACAGAAACATTGACCTCATGAAACTGGAAACTAATGTATCACACCGCTTTAGCTTTCAATTCCATAGCATCGGACAAAGTACCTTAATATCAACTATATCACCCTTCTTGTAGATACGCATGTAGGTAGCCAGAGGGACAACTCCTGTTAAAAGATACAAATTTGGATACTTAGAAAGCTCACAATTTCACACACAGAGACACACGTAGTCCCACATACACCAAATGGGGTGGGGGGACACAGATAATGATTTTGATAAAGCTTTTATTAAAATGCCTCCAATTTAAATTCAATTTAAAAAACGTAAATCTGAGAAATCAAATATTTCTTTCCCCCCCAGCAGTAATTACCTCTTCACACACACACAATTAAAAAAAATCCAACTAAGGTAAAATTACAGCTTTAATCTCATTCCCAATACAGAAATTGAAAAGGCATTGCAACTATTTACCACCTCATTGTGAAAATAGCCATTATCACTGCTCAATGCTAACATGTAACAAACTGCACATTTTAAGTAACAGTTTATATATTTTCTTCACCTTCCAATTAATTTTCAAGCAGTGATAGAATTAGCATTGTTACTACTGTCAAGCAATTAGAATACCAACGTATAAGCCGTAAGAGCTGAAAATTTACTTGCATATCTTTTCTACAGCTTTTAGCCCAAGCTGTCAGGTGTGCTTTGACACAAGCCATCCTGTTACAAATGCTAGTCAGGGAACACCTCATGCAGTGTTTTTCCCAGAAGGATACTTACCATGCTTGCGAAAGGGCCTTGAGAACATATAACGTGTCCCCCTCCTCTTTCCC
>NW_009954705.1:810201-810851 GCF_000747805.2 Chaetura pelagica | reverse complement strand
TTACTGTAAAAATTATTGCAAATTATTCAGAACTACTAGTTCATTCACTAAACATTTGACTGATGGCATTTTCAGACATTTCAGAAAAATAAAGTCCTTGAGTCTACACAGAATGGCACCACTTCCAAATTGCTGGGTCAATTCAAGCTTTTAGCACAGACATTCACAGAAAACAGCATTTACAGGACCAACTGGCTAACTGCCAGTTATTTGCCAGTAGATTTGATGCCAGCAAGTCACAAACGAGCTCAACCTCCTGCTTATAACAGGTTGCTCAGGGTTTTGTCCAGTCAGGACTCAAAACTCTTCAAGGATGGAGAGAGACAACTACAGAGCCTCCCCAGGCAGTCTGTTTAAGGGCCTGACTGTTGTCATGAAAACTTTTTCTGTCTACCTTGAGCTTCTCATTTTGACTTAAGCTATTCGTATCCGTACTCTGCCACGTGCACCTGCCAAGTACTAGGACTCGTCTTCTTGATAACGGCACTATTAGGTGCATCCCAAAGCCACCTCTGCTCCAGGCCGAGTAAGCCCAGTTCCCTCAGTCTCTCCTCACAAGGCATCCAAAAGCTAAGATCTGCGGTACCAGATTTACCAGCCATGTGACACGGGGCTCACACCCCCCGCAGGCCACCAGAGACGCCAGTCAC
>NW_009954705.1:795400-809386 GCF_000747805.2 Chaetura pelagica | reverse complement strand
GCAGGCAGGGATCCTCCCGGGAAGCTGGTTGATTGCAGGCAGGGATCCTCCCGGGAAGCTGGTTGATTGCAGGCAGGGATCCTCCCGGGAAGCTGGTTGCAGGCAGGTGAGTCAAAACAGGACCTGCCTCCCCCGAGTTAAACACGCAGGGACAGTTCAAAACTTGTCTCTGCAGGAGTTTTTGTTTTCAATGAAACACGCGTTTATTTAATTTAGGGGAGGGATGATTACTTAAAGTGGCGTATAAAAACATATTTGATCCTCTGACTAACTTCACAGTTATTCTAATGTTGCCTGGCAGGACTTAAGCTTAAGCCCCTTCTATCATTTTAAAGCTAGTTTAATATTTACGGATCCCAAGAATGGATCTGGAGGATTAAGTACCCTATCAGGTTCTGCCTGCAGAGCTGGCTGCTGGGGCGTGTTATGACAGACAGGTCCTGTCTCCACATGAGAAGTCTTGGAGTAAAGTGTTACTTTTCTAAAAAATATGTCTGTATGCCAGCTCTGCACCATAAAAAGCCTAGAATTTACAGCACCTGATATCTATGCAGAGAAAATCCGTATCCTTTAATATGCATTCAGCCGAGGTTTCCAAGTGTGGAGATAGTTATGAGCCTGACAGCTTTTCAGTGAGGCATTTCTTTCAGCATATTGGCAACAGATAGATTTCAGGGAGGATATCAAGCAACGGAAAGAGAGGAAGCCAGATTATAAAAGGCATAATTGAATAAAGGATGATAGGCATTGTCAGTGAGCTGAACTTCTTACTCTTGCCAGTGATTTACACAGAGGGCAAATCTCCACATCAAGCAGGAAAGAATGAGGAAGAAAATCTATATGTTGAAATTCATGTCCACATATTGAGCATGTAAGTGTAATTCATAAGGGAGCCGTAACTGTGAACTCAATTTAACTTTTCTTTATTTGAGGCCAAGTAAGACATTCAGGATTTGCTACTTTTTTTTTTTTTTCCTGAATAAATTGCATGACAGGTTTATTTAAAATTTCAGTAATGTTTTGATTCATAAAATTTATCTTGATTAGCACATTCCCAGGAACCTTCCTTAGCTCAACATTTCACAGAAACAATAATGTTCTGTATTTGCCTCAGTTGAATAATTCACTGGGCGTACTGTCTGCTCTGATCTAGAAGTCCATCCTATCTCCCAACATTTTATATAGTTCCCCAAAACTATGGCCTACTGAGCACTTAAAAGACCAAAGAACCTTTGTATGTGGCTCACTAAAGGATTTCTTAATAATGGCTGTCTCTAGCAGATAAAGGTGCACTAGTTGTGGGGTGAGTTCTGGAAACCAGAGCTAGCAGACAAGTAGATGTGGGGGAGACCTGCAGCTCAACATTCCAGACTCCAGGTGCTTCCTTTACTGCCCTACCTCATCTCCTCAGAAGCCCAGCCTAAACTGCTTTTCATTGACCAAGCTGCATTTGTAGGCTCCAGATTTCAGTTTCTCCTACACTGTACAGCTAACACAACATCTGGTGCTGCTTCAGAAACCCCACCTCCTCAAGACTGGGGTGATCACAAGTGGCAACGCCCAAATTAAGGTGAAGATCTAAACCCCTGTGAAGGTCCTTTGCTGGAGCTCCACCCATTAATGTCCTCTGGAAATCTCACTATACCATGGGAGACTGGAGGTAGAGCAAGACATGGAAAGCAGCTTCAATGGGGGCGAATTCAAAAGTTGCTGGGGAAAGAAGCTTAAAAGGGAAGACTCATTAGAAGTACAAGGAGTGGGGACGAGATAAACATCACTTTGTTTTTCAGAGTGTAAATTACAATGCTGAAAAAACCCCACATTTCCAGTCCCTAGGCTCCCATAGTCACAATTCTGGTATCTTTGGGAGAGCCCGATTTTGTTTCCTGCACTTCTCTGCAGCATCTGTTTAGACATCAGTTCTCTCTAAAGAATAAATAGGCTATGACCATTCTGCAGATGGGGTTGTCAGGAATCCTTCACTGAAATTTTAATGCACAGTGGGATCTGGCTTAGTCCTAAACTCAGAGAACCAAGTGAGATACAAAGATCTTGAGTGTGACATTCCACTTAAGTTATTCATCAGGGGTGTGGAAGGAATTTAAATTAATGAGAGTTTGTAAAGGGCTTTGAGGTGAAAAATTAAAAATATTCCCCTTCAGTAGGGTCTATGTCTCTCCTGTGTCTCACCTCATACATTCCTTACATGAAAGAAAAGATAGCTTATTATGGCTGGAGGAAAATTTTAATACAAGTAACTGGGAATAGGTGTAAAATAGGATTTAAATCTGAAGTCCCTCTTGTGATAAAGCTGCAAAACCAAGAGTCTAAATTGAAAAGCAAGATTGTGAAGTTGATTACCCCGTGGCAGGCTACTATCCAAAGAAAAGCAGCATCTACCCTGCACTTCTGATCAGTAAATTACTGACCAAAGTCATCTGTGTCACCTCTTAAGTTGACCCTGTTGTTCCATTGTTCACTCTTTCAAAAAGGATCTTTTTATGTGCCATCTCAGAGACATGCTTCTGTCCCCTTTTATGGTCTCTAGCTCCTTGATGCTTCTAGCTCTAACAACTTTTTTTTTTTTTTTTAAATTTTCATAGTCAGTTCAACTCCTCATCCCCAAAATGCATTCTGTGAATATAATCCTGAGCCTCATTTCATGTGAGTTAAAATCAGTAAGATGTATGTCCAATCAACCAGTCACCCCCAAAAAATTGCTGTACAGAAAAACTCCTTGAATGGGTTCACTGTGGAATGGCAGAAGTATTTCATGGAGAGAGGAATGGAAAACAATGACAGTGCCTTTGAGAGACATGAAAAGGCAAAACCTGTATAGACCAAGAATTGTGATATGGCCCAGCCTGTCACACAAGGGTGAAAGTTTTTCTTACACTAACGTTACTTACACATTAAGTGCTAAGTAATCATCTCACTAGATGCAGGTACAGTGACACTGAAGCCAAATGGCTTTTTCCATCATCATCTCAACTGCCACATAAAATCTCAAATAGCAACAAGTTGTGTCATTCAACTGTATGTTTGAATAACTTGGGTTTCTACTTGTGTATGTACGTCTATGAATACTGCATTACTGACCATACAGTAGTCATCAGGAGCTTGCAAAGAAGCTGTTGTGTAATGTGACCAGCTTCCCACAGGTACCAAATAATATAAGCCCTTTATCAAACTTCAGATTTATCGGACTTAATTTCGGAAGCAATTAATGTCCCTTTCTGCCTTTAGTAACGGAGCAGCTTCTCAGGCAGGTGGTTTCATCAATGCAGTGTTTTCTCAAACGTCTTGCAAGTGTTACTACTTTTTTTAGGTCACCTGGTTTTTTGTAACCTCCCCTGAGTCCAGTCCACCTAGCCAGCAATAAACAACTCATCATATTGTCAGCATCAACTTTGCTGTATATTTAGTTGTTTTGACCAAAGGTGATTAGCCACTGGTTGACTGACACAGCTGGTTACTTTTTGCTCCTCTCTTACGGAGGAGCTGAGCCGCTGCCAGCAGTAAATCTGCATAATGTGGGGATTTTGTTTTGATAATGTATTGAATTTAAGTATAAGATTAATCTTAAAATATATATTTTAAAATCTGATCTTTGACAATCCCCCTTACGCCCTTTGCTAGCCCTCTTGGAAACTATTTAAGAAACAACTGGCTTAATGGTTAGCAACATACCACTACTTTCTGTTCATTTCTATGTCTGATCCTATGTGTACTTCTAGCTGGAAGAACAACAATGCTTGCCTTTTTCTTTTTCTGTAATGATTTACACAGAAGAATGATAACCCCTTTACACCTTAGTTTTACCAGCTTTGCTGCTAAGATGTAATATGTAATGTGTATATGAACAGTTTATTATAGTGTCACACTAAGTTTGAACTGATGAAACCTTACTGAAACTATATTACAAAATAATTTTTTCAGTGTTAATTCTCAGGTGAGTTTGCAGATACCTAATTGCTGGGAGCGGTCAAATGACAGGAGGGCAGGGCTGCTATTGAAAGTGACTGAGACAGGCTGGAGAGATGGGCTGACAGGGACCTTGAAGCTCAGGACAGGCAAACATGAAGTCCTGCACTTGGGTTGGAATAATCCCATACAACAGGACAGGCTGAGAGCTGGCTTTTTTTTGCTGAGAAGGACCTGAGAGTCCTGGTGAATGGCAGCAATATGCCCTTGCTGCAGAATCAGCTACATTCAGGACTGTATTAGCCAAGAGGCTAGCCATCAGGGCAAGGGGTTCTTCCTCTCCATTTGGCACTTGTGAGACCACATCTGGAGTATGTGTCCTGTTCTGGGATCCCCAGGACATAAAAGACATGGACATACTGAAGCAAGCCCAGTCAGGGGCCACCAAGATGGTCATGGGACTGAAGCACTGGGAATATGAGAAGAGGCTGAAAGACTTGCTTTTGCTCAACTGGAAGAGAAGAAAGAAATTTTATATATATATATATATATATATATATATATATTCCACTGTCTTCTGAGAGGGTGCAGAGAATATGGAGACGCACACCCTCAGGGACACACAGTAGAAGGACAAAAGGCAATGGACAGAAGTTAGAACATCGGAAATTTCTGACTCAATTAAAATATTTTTGGTGGACAAAAACTCAACCAGGTTGCCCAGAGAGATTGTGGAATTTACATCCTTGGAGCTATTTAAAACCCCACATGGCCCTGAGCAACCAGATCTAGCTGGGTCTGCTTTGAGCATTGGACTAAAGACCTCCACAGGTCCCAGAGATTGTTTTGAGTCTATGATTCCAACTTTTCAACATCAGGTGCTGTAGTTTAAAAAGGCAGCATGCCTGATAGATGCAACAACATAAAGTAAAAATGCAGGTGAAATCATTCTCTATTCCAGAAATATTCTATAGTATTACATTAAGATACTGGCATCTGAGGTAGCCATTCATATTTCTCATTAATTGTTCTAATCAGAACCACTAACGTAATTGTTGTTAATTGCTTATGAAATGACCAAGAACCTCACTGGAAGTAAAGGGTTATAATAAAATATTGCCAGTTTTATTTCAAGTAAAGGATTGTTTTCTACTTAGTGTTAGCTGAATTCCAGCAAGCATAAATTGAAATTTATCTTCAAACTATGCCAAATTAAATTTGTTTTTCCATATGAGAAAGGGGCTTTGCTGAGAAGGACCTGAGAGTCCTGGTGAATGGCAGCAATATGCCCTTGCTGCAGAATCAGCTACATTCAGGACTGTATTAGCCAAGAGGCTAGCCATCAGGGCAAGGGGTTCTTCCTCTCCATTTGGCACTTGTGAGACCACATCTGGAGTATGTGTCCTGTTCTGGGATCCCCAGGACATAAAAGACATGGACATACTGAAGCAAGCCCAGTCAGGGGCCACCAAGATGGTCATGGGACTGAAGCACTGGGAATATGAGAAGAGGCTGAAAGACTTGCTTTTGCTCAACTGGAAGAGAAGAAAGAAATTTTATATATATATATATATATATATATATTCCACTGTCTTCTGAGAGGGTGCAGAGAATATGGAGACGCACACCCTCAGGGACACACAGTAGAAGGACAAAAGGCAATGGACAGAAGTTAGAACATCGGAAATTTCTGACTCAATTAAAATATTTTTGGTGGACAAAAACTCAACCAGGTTGCCCAGAGAGATTGTGGAATTTACATCCTTGGAGCTATTTAAAACCCCACATGGCCCTGAGCAACCAGATCTAGCTGGGTCTGCTTTGAGCATTGGACTAAAGACCTCCACAGGTCCCAGAGATTGTTTTGAGTCTATGATTCCAACTTTTCAACATCAGGTGCTGTAGTTTAAAAAGGCAGCATGCCTGATAGATGCAACAACATAAAGTAAAAATGCAGGTGAAATCATTCTCTATTCCAGAAATATTCTATAGTATTACATTAAGATACTGGCATCTGAGGTAGCCATTCATATTTCTCATTAATTGTTCTAATCAGAACCACTAACGTAATTGTTGTTAATTGCTTATGAAATGACCAAGAACCTCACTGGAAGTAAAGGGTTATAATAAAATATTGCCAGTTTTATTTCAAGTAAAGGATTGTTTTCTACTTAGTGTTAGCTGAATTCCAGCAAGCATAAATTGAAATTTATCTTCAAACTATGCCAAATTAAATTTGTTTTTCCATATGAGTACATAAAGACAAAGTAGCATGTTTATGATTTTAATAGTGCTACAAAATGCTCTTTTTAATAATGCATGAAGTAACAGGAGTTATTACAAGCTCAAGTAATGAGCGGATTTTAACAATCTCTCAGTATGCATTACTGTTTAATTCTATGTGCCTTCTGGATGCTAGAAGAAAATCCTATCCTGCCTTCACAGTGTCTTTTTGAAAGAAAAGGAAAGGAGAATCGCACACACAAACTACAGACTAAAAAGTACACATGTGATCGTAATTCCAAATTACAATCTTTCCTAGGTGCTTCAGCATAGTTTGATTTTGTGGTCATAAAGTGCCAGCCTTCACTGAGTGATTTGCTTTTTGCAGGCCAGCCTTCTTTCCAGGATGGGAAGTGGTCTGTAGCTTCTGTAGTCTTGCACATATGAGTATCTTAAATTATGAACCTGAGAATAGACCCCATGACATCACAAGGTAGAGATGCCTTAAAATACTAGTATTTTTAAAAAATATGTGTGCATCTATTTTCACCCTGTTTGAAAGGGTTTGCAGTCCTGCCATCACACTTTTCAGTTCCCTAGCTTATGGAGCCAGAAACTTGTTATAATAAGCAAAAGGAGAATTTTTTCAAGTAATCCTCATCACCCAAGCCCAGGAACTGTGGTTGCAAGGGAACTATCAAATATCACAAGGCTTGTGATAAAATAAAGAGTTGGCTACGCTCTGACAACCCCTGTCAATGAGACAACAGCTGCTCTGAACAAACACTACAGCCAGAAAATAAAAAGTAATGGTCAGTCAAGAAGTGAAATGGAAAACTAACAAAGGATAACCTTGACCAAGCTACAACCAACCAAGGATAAACTAGAACAACTTTTAAACCATAGGTTAAATGATAGTACACATTTATGGAGCAGGGTTATTGTTTACTGAGGGTTAATTAATGTAAGGGTTGATTAATATTTGTGACATGCTGTGGAGTCCTTCATGGAATATGCAAAATAGTAATGTGAGCTAATGAGCATATGTGCTGTGCCAAGGCAGCTGCAGCTTATCCACGGGAGAGAGGCAGTGCAGGTGAAGAGGCAAAACGGGGAAAAACAAACAAAGGGCAAATGGCAAGAAGAAGTGCTGCAGGGAAGAAGAGGAAATTAAATTGCAGGGTAAATGGAAGAAGGAAATGAGGCTGTACAGGACAAAGAGGTGATGCCTGGGTTATTGTAGTATAAAAACACAGGGCACAAATCCATAGGAAATTGAGGTTTATTAGTTCTGCTGCTCAAGGAATAAGCTGTAGTTCCTTGTTTTGGGTTGTTGTGTTTTGTTTTTTTCTCTTTTTTTAATCGTTTTGTATTGTGGGGTTTTTTTGTTTGTTTTTGTTTTGAAAAAACTAAGTATAACCAGAGAAAAACAAATATAACCAGATGGGAGTATTTAACTGACCATCTGCAAGTACAGAGGGAAACGGTGGGTTTTCCAGGGTATAAATCTTGCAAGAGAAGAAATCAAAATCATTCTACTTCTGTATTGCTAACAAAGAGAGCATTGTTTGAGAACTGATTGCAATATGCACTTGAACAATAGATTTAAATCAGCGGAAGCACAAAATGTTGCTGTCACATATGTTTCAATTAAAACAAAAATAATTAACCACCTATTAGTGTAATGAAAAACACATGCTATTAACAGTAAATTCTCCATGGCAATTTTATTATCTCCACAAAGCTGTTTCCAGTAGTTTTTCTACTTCTTATTGATATTTTTTTTCCACTGCCTAGCTATCTGCATGCTGTTTTACATATTCCTCCTCAGCTTCCTTTGTATCTTGATACTGTAGAGAACTGATTAGTGGATTAGTGGGGGGAGACTGTAATGACACACAGACGCTTCACCTGGAGGCTGCCTGTTGTCACATGCGTCACTGTTATCATTACACGACTGCTAATCTTGCTTTTGGGCAACTGCTGCGAAGACCAACAAAATACTGTCTTGCTGACTGCAGTGGGAAGCTTTGCTTGGTATTCTGGTAGCAAATACAGAGACTGAAGAAGCATCTTGGATTTCTCACCTCTAGTAATAGATATTCCAAGTTAGTGTTAGAGCACTGCTACTCACTCCTGAGGATTTTCATACTAAGGAGAAACTGAGACAACAGTTTCCCTAGTGCCTGTGTCATGGACCAAAGCCATTATTTTTTTAAGAAAGTTTCTATTATTCAAAGTATTTAATTACAATATTAAACTACCTTATTTCTAAATATATTTCTGGCCCTTTTTCTCCAAAATATTCTGTTCAGAACAATGTCAAATTGCCAATGTCACAGTTACTGTTTTTGTGCCCAGCTCATGTCCTTTCATATTGAGATCACTGAGCCCTAAACTGCACATTTCTCTTGCAGAATGCAATGACATGTTTTCAAAAGAACTACATTTTTATAAATGGACTAATTTTCTAAAAACGGTAACTTTATTTTCAGTTAGAATTCCACCTGCTTTTGGCATGTAGTGACTCAAACAGTGGTGGTAACAATTTAGAAATCTGTTATATTCAGGACAACTATATTCTTATGCTTTACAGTCTTGGTAGACAGTCTGTAATCAGTTTAGTAGCACAAAACTTTTTTCATTTTCTCTTTTAACTTTTCAGATGCTGATAATCCTTTGTGTAACAACAGGTTAATTGTTTGCCAGCTATATATATGTGGCAAGATGCCCAGTACCACCTGAGCTCTGAAAATGGAAGTATCAAAATAAAACCATGTGTGAACTCTGCAAGAAACAAGTATTACCCTCTGCTTTAAAAAAACACCAAAACAAACATAAACCATCAACCAACACCCTTACTAAGGAAATCTTTGATGTTCCAAAATGAGTGTAAGGGAAAAATAATCAAAAGCAAATTTTACCCTGTCAGAGAACTCTGACCTAATTTATTGTGTTTACAGATTTGATCTGATAATTATTATTTCTCAGACTTCTTCAGAAAATAATCTGACATTTACTGAGGAAAAAAGTTAAGGAATAAAATAGTATGTATTGTACAATTACAGTACCATAATCTTTAAAGCTTTTATAGTTTTATGTGATAATAATTTATTAAGATCTTGCTTATGATTACAACTAACACTTAATTTTGAACCTATGACTAAACTGTATCCCTTGTTTAACTCCTTGCTCAGATCCTCCCATATGCAGTTTGTTTACCATCACCTTCTGTCATGGCTCCCAGACAGCATGTACAACTGTTTTGAAAATTGTTGCATTTTCTAAAAATGTGCCATCAACATAATTTTCAAAGATTAATTTACTAGCACAGATGTTTAACTACCTGGCAGTCAGTACAGGACAATTTGGCATCATATGACTTTCCAAATCTATTTCCTGTTTGCTTTTCTGTTCCCCAAAAGGATCCAGTTTCACTTACATAATGTGTTAAGATTCCAGTTATGCATAATTTGATGCAGGTTTTCTTGGAATTATGAAATACAAGTTAAGGGAAGTTTATTTTATGCCTTACTCTCTATTACCTCATAGCACAAATCCTGTGACACCCATTGCCCATAAAACAACGTTCATTTCCATAGCAAGGTTGGTTAATGTGTTGTGAGAACAGTGGATGACTTCACTGGCTTATGTGTCAATAAAAATAGAGATGGTGAATTCAGATTGTTTTCTTTCAAGTACGGAACCCCCCCACTATTATGTCTGGATGCAAATTTAAGAATTTCTGGAACAAGGAAAGAGGCAAAAGTGACCTGTTCTGTCCTCAGATCTAACTCTGCTATGAGCTGAAGGTTGGACTAGAGACTGCCAGAGGTCCTGTTCAACCTGAATTATCCTATGATCTTGCAATTATAGTGTGTACGAGTCCAACAAGAGATGTGGTATGTGTTCAGATACTGCAGCAATAGTCCAACCAGTTGGTGGTTTGACTGGTTAGCGGGGCAGGTAAATAGATTCATGGGACCAATTCTGTTGTCAAGCAACATTAATAAAACTCTGATATGCCCCAGACTCAGCAAAACGATCTGTGGTCACAGATAGATGATACAGGCACAAACATACCTGCCTCATGCCTACTCTTTAATTTCTAAAGGCAGCGTACCAGCCTACCCACACACCCCAAAGTAAGCTGGGCTCCTGCCAAGCCACAAGATTGTGAAACAAGGAGAGGCACAGGATGAACAGCAGCAGTTCTCACTTGTATTTTCTTTGCTCCTCTGTGTCTATTGGTGCCTCTGCACAGTTGGAGCATAAGTTCACAAGATAGAATGGGCTTTTCTCTTAATGTCTCACCGAGTGACTAAGGAGGCAAAGAGCTCTGGCCTCTGACTTGTGTTTCTAAGTCTTATGGTAATTAAAATACTATGTAATAATGACACCTAGATGCTCTGAGGGACTTTCAGGGCAGGAATTAATTCTATCTCTTCAACTAATGTACTCCTTTGAGAAAAACATGTATTCTTTAACTGAAGCCCTTAGGAAATACCAGATGTGCCATTTCTCTTGGTAGCATATTCCAACCATAAATGTCTTCCACTGTTGAAAAATGTGTGTAATTTCTAATTCAAATTTGTTTTATTTCAGTTGATATTTATTTTTTTCTTGTTACACCTCTCACAGTGCAAGACTAAATATCACTGTAGCCACTTTCCAGTCTTCTTTTTGATATGTCAGATTGTGCTCTTTAAGTCTTTACATTCAAAAACATTTTCTCCAGCCTCAAATACACTGTATCTGAATGGGATGAATTTACCAAACAATATAGATCTTAAGACAAACCCAGCCTTAAATTTGATTTCCTTTCTAGCCACTATTTTTCACTTCACAGCACATCAATTTTGCTCTCTCATTGCCAAAAATACTAATGCATTTATTTGTTTTCCTCAGTTTTAGGATCCTTGGGCTCTCCTGAGCAACTCTACCCTTCAGAGCTGCTGCTCATTGTCTCCCACCTAGCAATTTCCTGAATAAACTGGTCTGTTCCCCTAAAGACAGGATCTGTACTGTACTCTCTCCTTCCTCAGCTACCCCCAGGATCATGAAATCCACTCCTCAGTCACTACAGCCCTGGCTTTGATAATCTAGTCATCGATGACCGCATCCCCCAGTTCTTCCTTGTTGGTGAAGGACAGATCCAGCTGTGATGACCCCTGGTTGGCCCATCCAGTATCAAGAAGTTATCCTTGACTCCTTTAAGAAATCTGTTTGCATTCTGAAGTGTGATGCTTATAGCAGATGTTGAGCAGACTGAAAATGCCAGGGTCTGTGATCAACAAACTTCATTGTTAAAGTTTTCCTCAGCAGGTTGGCTGGCCAGATGGCAAAGACGCTCTTGTTGCATTTTGTCAGGTGGATCTTGTCTCTGTCCAGTGATACAAGATATGACTGATGTCTTGTTTCAGACAGGGTTAGCTACCACACTGATCTATATGCATTACAGTGACTCAGTAACTGCTTTGGAAGCTCTATCTCCTCGAGTGTACACAAACACACACAATCCTGGTCTACTCACCCTGTTTTTCCCTAGCTGGTCATATACCTGGAATACTTAATTTGTGAATAATTCCAATCACCCCAAGGGGCTTAATAATGACAAATAAGTGATCATTTCCAATTCTCTTACTCATTCCCTCATATTTTACCTCATTGTAATGTTTGATGGCATAGAAAGTGTTTCTGCATTTCTATTTTCCTCGTTCTTTGCAGCATGAGTTCAGTTGGCTCATAATACCTCAGTTTACATGGCATTTCAAACAATTGGTCTCCAGTATGTTACTAATTTAGCATGTTCTCAGCTGCTCTGCTTAGTCTCCAGCCACAGTGAGCCCATACCTGTCAGGCACAGGGCAGCATAGCTCTACATCCCCCACTCTTTTAAAATTGTGGTCTAATACTCCACAATATCTATTTTTTCCCTTGGAACTACAGACAGAAAGGGCACTTCACACCAAGTGTATTTTGCCTTCTTTCTCTAACTTATTGGTAGAAAGAGACTTCAAGGCAATATCTAACTTTCTGTTTGAGTGCCTTTCAAGATACCTGCAGTTTTCTACGGCCTGTTCCACTTGATGCCACGTAATTGGTTCCAAACTCAATTATCTCCCAGAGAATCTTACAAGCTTCTGCAGTACTGCAATTGCTTTTTGTGTTTTTGCTTTGGGGAGACAGCATACTGTTGTATTTTTGTGTCATTTTTGAAGGCTGTCCACTCTGAATTATACAGGAGTATCTCTTGTAGCCTGTCTGATTAGTGCTATAAGGAATTGTTACAGATAGAACTCACAGAGTTTTGTTTCAGTAGATCAACTACTGGTTATCTGAAGGTTTGACAATTCTAGCCTGTCAGACTAGACTTTTTTGGGTATAAATGACCAATCCACTTCTTTTGTTCCTATTCTTTCTCATTCTCCTGATGCTGTCCTCTCCCATGGTTTCTGTGGCAACAATTTCTGAGTGTAGTTGTCCAAGAGGCATTAATTTTCTCAAATACTACACTTTTGACATATACACTTGTAGACCACAGATATTAAATACCTCTATGAATTTAGTTGCTAAAGAATGCTTACTTCTGAAAATCATATAAAGTATTATTTCATATTATGGATATTAAACTATCTTTTTTACAGTTAAATGATGCATTTTTTATCTAGACCTTATGTGCATAGACATTATTCTTAATAATTATGCATCTTGATGTTCTGGATGTTTCCCATCTATGAAAAACATACAGGCTGGGACATTCCATGTCAAGAACTGAGCAGGCTGCCCAGGGACATGGTGGAGTCACCATCCCTGGAGGTATTTAAAAGAAGCATAGATGTGACACTTAGAAACATGGTGAAGTGGTGGACTCAGCAGTGCTGGGTTAACAGTTTGGGGTTTTTTTCCAATATAAATAATTCTGTGATTCTGTATCTTAGCTAGCTTTATGCTTCTTTAATGCAGACATCAACATCCTGAACAAGTCATCCAGGTTTCTGCTGTAGTCTGCAGATGAACAGACAGATCTAGGTGACTCATTCCCAAGCAGACACCTCAAGTTGTTGATACAAATTACTACTATACGGGCCAGCTTTGTTTTTTAAGATGGCTGAGGCTGGGGTGTGCAAATCCCAGACTCACAGAAACCAAAGAGCTGGTAATCTAGAGCTGGAGCCTCTCTACATCCCCCTCTTCCTAGGAGGGAGCCTGCAGGAATGGCTTTGGCAAGGCAACGGCTGTCCAGGTATCAGAAGTCTCAAGTTAGTTTCGGATTAGAGTGATTAAAATGACAGAAGGAAAAGGTGTTCTTAGCTCTATTTTTAAATTTGCTTTTATCGTTTGGCCAAGAGTTAAGCCCGTTCACTCTCAGCTCTCTAGGCCGCAAGGGAACCCTGTCCCTGGAAGCAGCTGAGCACTTGCATTAAGGAAACGTAGAATCACACAATCATTTTGGTTGGAAAAGGCCTTTAAGGTCATCAAGTGCAACCATTAAGCTACCGCCCTGCCAGGGCCACCCGTGCCAGTGCCCGACAACCCTTGCAGTGAAGAATGTTTTCCTAATATCCAATCTAAACTTGAGGCCATTTCCTCTCGTTTTCTTGCTTGCTCCTTGGGAGCAGAGACCAACTCTCGCCTGGCTACAACCCCCTGCCAGGCTGTACAGAGCGATGGGGCAGCTCTCCCCTCAGCCTCCCTTCCCTCCAGGCTGCACAACCCGGTTCCCCAGCAGCTCCGCCCAACCTCCCGCTGCCCACGCGTGCCCAGCGGCCTCCCGCCGGGTCTCAGCTGCGCCCGCGGGAGGAAGGAGCAGGCGGGGCCCGAGCGCTGAGAGCAGGG
>NW_009954705.1:735617-794724 GCF_000747805.2 Chaetura pelagica | reverse complement strand
AGACGCGGGTGGGATTGGGGTGGGCTGGGGGCGGGTGCCGTGGACGCGCTTGTCCTTCCAAGTGTGCGGGAAGCGGGGAGGGAGAGCCCTGGGACTCGAGGTTCGCTCGGTTTCGGGGCTGCTTGTTGCAGCTCTGCTGCTCTCAGGGCAGGGTTTCTAGAAGCGCCTTCCTTCCCCCGATCCACTTGGTAATTGTCCCCAGCCTTCGGGTGCCTTCCTCCTGGGGGGGTTGGTTGCCGCGCTCGGCAGCGGACCAGGGCTCCTCTGGTTACCCGGAAAAGTGCTCGCATCCCGCCCGAGCTGTGACTTAACTTGTTTGCATCGATCCGCGTCCTGATAGGAGGCTTCTTCCAGTTATTCCTTTTTCATTACTCTCTCTGTTGATAAATCAGAGCTACAAGCAGGTACACGGATGCGATAGAGCTGTCTTGGGGGCTTTTAAAGAGGGGATGCTGAATTCAAGGAAGGAAATATCCCTCATTCAGCAGAAGTCCCTGTTTGCCGTGGAAGAGATGTCTTGAGGGGTCACAGCTGGAGATCCTGCGTTTGTGCCGTTTTCTGTCTGTTTTGTAGCTGAATGAAAGTTCTTGTTCCTAAATCTGTTTTCACGGGGGAAGGGGGAAAATGCACCCTGTCTTCTGGTTTGTGAATTTGCTGAGTTGGGACTGTTGCCCACCGTAATGTCACACAGCGAGACACACATTTCCTGTTATTGGAAGCTGATTGATGGTTTTCATAAATATTGCTGCAGAGAGGCTTTAACATCTCAGACGTATCAGAGGTGGCCCATGACAATTCTGAATGAATGTCTGTGAGCCCGTGGGGTCAGATTACTTACCTTGTTGTTGATCAACTGGAGTAATATTTTTTTGTGATGTGGGAGTTCAGATATTTTCACTTGGAATTGGAGGGTCTGACGTGAATTAATGAGTTGTGTACCAGGTTCTTTATATGGCCACTTGTTGAAGGACAAACACCATGTACTTCAGGTATTTTTGTTAGATTGTAGGTCAGACTGTTGAGGAATCAATGTGATTGATCCTTGAGCTAGAACAATCTTGTTCTATTGCAATTCTAGCTAACATGTTTTCACCCACAGTTGACCACTAGTGTGAACATCCATTCAGTGCCGGCCTCTTGATTTAGGGCCAATATGGAACGTAATTTTTTCTGCTTCTTGAAAGCATAGAAGTTGTAGGCCTGGACTGGCTAAGCAGCTAGTTTAAGATTATTCTGTATGTATGGTTATTAGAAATAATATTATTTTGTCATTGACATTTAGGTCAATCCTGAAACAATTTTTTTCAACTAAAAATAATCTTTTGATTATCCAAAGTGTCCATGTCCATGAAGCTGGCATTCTGATGCCAGTTAGGTATTATCTGTCCAATCATAGTCATGTGCACTCAGGTGGAAAAACTTCAGGCATAAGATTTTTCCCATGTCTTTCTGATGCATGAGCTTTGATATTACTGGGAGATGGGACAGCTAGCATAGGATAGCTGCTGTAAAAGTTTTTTCAACACTTTATAGATAATACAAGGTTGTGCTTAAAATATTCCAGTAAAGATAGTGTGAAGAAGCACTTGTTTTTTACTGTGGAGTTTTTTAGAACAGTGTGGGTATGGTCATGCAGATCTTTTTAATTTTAACAAGAGTAATATACTCATGTTTAAGCATCTGTTTTTCAAAACCAAAAAGGAATCTAACTGCTGAGTAATACTATTTTTTTTCTAGCAATTTTTCTTGATGTCAGTCCACTGTTTGATAAACTGCCAGACAACTTCCTAAATATTCTTGCAAGTTTTTCTTGCCTTTCCCTGTGCCTCTTACAAGAACTCTCAGGCTGTTTCTTCTCTTCTTGTGTTTGGTTAGTATGAAGCCAGTATCAGGCAGTTTTTGTCAAAAGACTGTTCGTGCCTACACAAACCTAACATGCATGTACACTTGCAATCTGTAACAGAGCAGTCTGGAACGATGTTGAAGAAGCTCTTCATACATCATGGTGTATTTCATGACTTGGTATCCAAATTTAAGCTTCACTTCTGCTGACTCAATTCTATTTTATACATCTTATCTTTGTTCAAGCTCTGAGTATTAGAAAGCAATATCTTGCATTTTCAAGTACTGGCAGGCTGTGTGGGTACAGTGAATTGTGATATCCAGTATTTTTAGTTTGTTAGCCATGGTGTCTTTTGAGATGAATTTACAAGAGCACATAATGTCTACAAAATATTGGGTTTTTTGTATGCATCATTGTTGCATTAGTCTATACTGCAGTGTTCGTACTAGTGGTGGCAGAGCTCTTCCTGTGGTGCTGTCTCCTAGTGTTGTATCCCCTTTGAGCTACCTTGGACTTCCTTGCTCTTCATCGCCACTGCTGTGATTCCTCGTGCTCATGGCTGGAGAGTGTGGAAAAGCACAGCAAAATATCTTTGCCCTTAAGTGTTTCAGTCACTGTTCTTCTTGCAATATGGATGAGAATGAAAGTGAGTGGGTTTTGTTTGTTTTAAAGCTTTGTCCTTTGCAGTAAAAGTAGAACTTAGTCTTCTACTCTCTTCCGTGCAAACCTGACTGAACTATATCAGGTTTTTATGCATTGCTGAGAAGTGGTAAAGTAGCCCATGCTTACTGCAATGAAGATGTGCCTCAAACTACACTGACCATAAAATGGAGATTGAATTGAGTCCTTTGCTTCTGTTGTCTAGAATCAAACAAACACTTGCTGGAAGTTGAAATGTATCAAGTCTTACAGTAGCTGAAGTAAAGAGAAGATAGAAATTATCTTTGTAGCTTTAAATCTACAAAAAGCTACAAAGACATCAGTCTCAGACATACAGAAGGAAGCTGTAGTAGTAGTAGTACTTGTTTTTCAATTTCTTCTAGAAACTGGCTGAATAGGTAGCACAACCTGAAAAAGTGTAATGAAATTTAAAAACAATGCTAATCTAGAAGTTGTAGCATTAGACATGAAAACCTTGTCTTCGGGTTTCAGGTATTTATGTGTTCGCTTCTCTCTCTGCCCGTTTAGCATCTTATATACAGGGTCAGTGTCACTGATTGTCTTCAGTGATTGATTTGTCCCCCCAACACTGACATCAAATACATAGTTTGAATCTAGATGTGGCTTGTAGGATGTAATAGTATGTTCTGCGTGAGAAGTCTGTGTATATCTTGCAATTCAAATTTTTGGCTTTTTTTTGAACGAGTCAGACTTGACGAATCATGCTGAATGGCTAGCTGTTGTCCTTTTCCTTCCTGTCTCCTGTCTAAGGGTGCTGTCACCACTAACCTTTGGCCCATTTCAGGCACATTTGACAAGGGTGAAGAGATACAGTTACTCATGTTCAAGCAAGCATCTTGGGGCAAAAAGACATCTTAGAGGAAACAGACCCTGTTTGTGCCCAGCTGAGGGAAGCCTGGAGTGCACGTACCTCAGATGTCACAGCAGAGAGGCTTTATGAAAACTATTGCAGGAAAATTTTACAACTAACTCTGATACAGGTATACATATATGGACATATATTTACTGCTTAAAGAATTATTTGTTTACAATAAGGTTTTCAACCTGATTGTGAAATCTGCACTTAATGTAAATTGATGTTTGCCAGAGTTTGCAGTTGGCCGGAAATGGATATGATGTAGTCACTCCTGTTCCTTGTAATTGCACTGTCTGCTCCGAAGCAGGAATTAGAATACGTAAACATTGATGATCAGGTTAACAGATTCTGCAGGAAAGAGTATACAGAAGACTTGTGCTGGAAGAAGTGAGAATTGAGAGTTTCAGCAAGTAAAGAAAATACATGGAACCTTAGCTGCAAAGTGAGGAGGTGGTAGAAAATAAAGCAGAGGAGAGAACTAAAATAACAGAGAAAACAGCAGTGTTATGGTACTCCTTTATCCAACTGTCTTGACTTGCCCATGTGGCAGAGTTGGCAAGATAGAACATGTGCTCTGTCTCAGCCACTGCATTTCATTCTGGCATCATGACCAGAATCCACCTTGATCAGTGGACTGGAGAGTTCAGGCACGTGTTCTGTTGTGGCAAGCACATTAAGTTTGGAGAAGTATGTATTAAACAGTTGGGGTAAGAGCTAAAACCACAGTAGGGAGGTTCACTCATCTGTTGGAGTTCTTATCAGGACCATATTTCATCATAAATATGTCAGTTTGGGCCCAACACAACAACAAAAGGAACAGCCTCATGGCTGCTTACTCAACTCTGCCCCCACACACACACTCTGGGATGAGGACAAAGCTCCTGGGTGGAGAAAAAGGACAAGGAGGGTTCTTCACCCATTAAGGCCCTGGGCAAAACAGACTCACCTTGGGGAAAAAATGATAATTTAATTTCACACGAAGCAAACACACACAGGACACAGACAACACACAGAGCAGGGCTTGCATATGTTACCCCACCCCTCCCTTCTTCCTGGGCCCAAATCACTTTGATCCCGGTTTCTCTCCCTCCTTCCCCCCAGCGGCACAGGGGGACTGGGGATGGGGTTTAGAGTCAGTTCACAGGCTGGTGGTTCCTGCTGCTCCTTCCTCCTCAGGAAGGAGGATTCCTTACGGTCCTTCCCTGCTTTCCCATGGGGTCCCTCCCATGGGGGGGATGGGGGTTAGAGTCAGTTCACAGGCTGGAGGTCCCTGCCACTTCCTCCTTCTCAGGAAGGATTCCTTACACTCCTTCCCTGCTTCCCCATGGGAGAGAGTCCTCCACGAACCTCTCCTTCATGAATCCTTCCCACAAGGTCCCGAGCTGCTCCAGCCTGGGCTTCCCACAGAGTCAGGGGCTGCTTCAGGAACAAACTCCCCTGGCACCGGGGTCTTCCAAAGCTGCACAGTCAGAGTCCACAGGCAGCAAATCCTCTGGCCACAAAATCCAAGTCCACTGGCCAAGTTCACCCCTCCTGGTGCCTTCAGGGAATGTCCCACCACGTTTGTCCACGAGTGCAGGGGCACAGCTGCCATCTCACCATGGGTTGCAGGGAAACTTCTGCTTGGGCACCTTCTTCCCCTTCTTCCTCAATGACCACCAGCACTGCTTTCCTCCTCCAGCACTGCTCTTCTTCCCCCCTCCTAGCTCTGCTCAGGTGTTACAGCTGTTCTTTCGTACGTCTGTTGCCACTCTAAGGGATTTTTGGCTGGGTTTTGGAAGCAGGGGGAGCTGCTCATCTTCTTACCAGAGCCACTCCTGTGGCCCTTCCCCCACTACCAAAAACCCACCAGACCAAACCAGAACAATATGACACTAAGGCGTAAGCATGATTGTGGCTTTTGTCATCATTTTTGTAGATGTAACATGCTACAATATGGTAATAAAATATGAGTCTGTACATTTGCTCTTTAAAAAGCTGGATTTGTAACACTGCTTAGCATACTAATTAACTTGGACAAATTTGTTTTAAATTTGCATCAAATTATGAATTTGACTCTGAATAAATATACAAGAAATGTCAAATGTGAGACACGAAGAAAAAAAAATCCTGAAGTTGGGAACCTGTAAAGTAGTATTTATAGCAGCACCGAGAATTATGTTTTGGGCATATTACTTGGTTGGATATTTTAAGTTATATAAATGTTCCTTTTTCTTTTTACCTGTATGGATACATAGATTTATCTTGCATGTTCTAAGCACAAAGAGACAACGAAACGCAAACTTGGACTCTAGTCTTGCTGACATAATTTTTAGCTGTGTCAGTGGGGATAACCGACTGCATTACTAAAAAAGCTTGAATATTTAGATTGGTCATATATAAAGTCTTCGTATTTACTTTTTAAACCACCAAAACAACTAATTTGCATTAAAATGTCTAGGAATTATTCAGTAAAAATGTGGTAAAAGGATGTCTGTCCATTAATTCCTCTAATCTACTTTTTCAACTTTGATAAAGCAAAGATGGTGTATAAAAGCCTTGTATAGGGGATAGCTTTTGTTTTCTGCTTAGGAAGTTTGCAAAAGTTAAATGCTTTTAACAAATTATTTATTTCAATAAGGTCTGTCTGATTTTTCAGTTGAGGGGGAAAAAAAAATTGACATCTTTTTGTAGCATAGAACCAGAATGGCTCTACATAGTAGACCAGAACCAGAGAACATTTTTACCATTTTTCATAAACTCAAATTCTTTTCATAATTCCATGAAAATGGGAAATTATAAAAAGCAGCATACTTCTTTTATGAAATAGGAATTATGTGAGTTTAAAAAATATGTGAAACATGCGACGGTGTGCCGTTTATCAACAAAAGCAGTTAAGTAACTTTATTCCTTTTTTCTTTGTTATTTCTTCTCCCTCTGTATTGTGGGTGATTAGATAATTCTGATTTTTCTAAAAGATTAATATAATGCTTGTGACTCTCTGTACTTTGTAGGTAGTGAAAGTTTTCTAAAGTCAACATCAGATCCTCTCTTTAATCCATCTGACAGACTTCCTGTCTTGTCTGCTAGTGTAGTTCAACCTTTTTAACTAAAAGTCTTTGAAAGTGGTAGTTTTGATCTTTTTGGGACCCCACTTAGTACTGTTATGAGATACATTGCACCAATGCTATTGAAAGTCCATCTGATCAGAAGAAACTGAAGCAAAGGCACCTGATATCATTAACAGCATTACTCCAGGAATTCTCTGGAACTATACAGTATAAAAACAACTTGTTGGCAGTCTTGTTTTTTTAGCAATATGATTTCCTTCTGTGTTGTACAGCTAGTCGACTAAGACTGGCAGCAATTGGAGAAGAATTGTAGAAGCATCAATACATCTTTTCATGTTTTGAAGACCCATTCTGAGCTTCTTAACGTGAGAGTAACTTGTCTTTTACTTCAGTATTCAAAACAGGAGGAAGTATAGCTGTATCTAGCTGCTTTAAAGGAAAGTATGTTGTGTATGCTCAGTAGGGCTTAAGAGGATGGGTGTGGTAGACATACCAAATGTGAAGAGAAGGTAATTTTGTGCTATGCTATCATTTTCCTTGCAGAGATGTTTTTACTTTGTACTCAATAAAAAAACCTTTTGTCTTAGCTGCTCATGGTTAGAATATACAGGACTATGTCTTCAGCTAGTTAGTTGAGCACATATCACTGATTCTAAGTATTTTAAAAATATGAACTGAAGCTATCCAAGTATTTCATAGTTAGATAATCAAGTTGTGTATTTAGCCCAGTGCTGGGTGCATTTTCATTAGTGTTTTAGTTCAAGTAAGGTGTGTGCAGTTCTGAAGTGATTCTCCCAGACATCCCAATTTATCATACTGTGGTTTGCATCTTGGAGTGGTCTTAGAATGCACAAATTAGATTCCTTGTGGCGGAAAATAAATTAAGCAACACAGTTCAGCTGCAGCTGGGTGTTCAGTCACAGAGCCAGCCTAGAACTAATCTGGGAAAACCCCTCTGAAACCCAAAATGTGTATGTCAGATTATAAGTACCAACTGATTTGCTTTACAGATTGTCTCCCATTAGCTTATGCATATGTTAGCTGTTAGTGTGTCCCAGGAGTAATAGTTTGACACATAGCACCAAAATAGTGTGACCTCTGAGGCAGTGGGAAAAGGCAATAAGAAAAACAAAAATAGTATTTAAAAAATATTTTCGTTTTAGCAATTGAAAAACTAAACAATCAAACAAAAACTCCATCACATCTCTGCACATTCCTCCTTCCCACTCCTTTCCATCGAAATCTACAGTGTCAGGGGTTTTTGTTTAGTTTATTTTAGAACTTTGGGAGAATGTATATCTGTAAAATTTTAAAATGAGGAAAATTCAACTGTACTTAGGATTCTACACTTTCTTCTCTCACTGTGTTTTCTGGGCTTTAATTCTACTAAGCTGAAATAAAGCTCTCATTTGGTCAATGTTAAATGTGTTAATTTATAGAAACATTGAGCTGTTTTGAAAATAAATTTGAGAAGCTTAATTAAGGGACTTCCATGGTAAAAAAGGTTTCTTGTCCCTTCAGTAAGGAATTAGCATCCAAGGGGATCTTTGATAAATTGATAATATAGCTTTTTTCTTTAAGTTGATGGGGGAGATAAGCAGTAAGTGTTCAAATGATTTGAATGTGCTTAAACTAAGATTGCTCATAAATAATTTACCTCATAGAGTTTACATTTAAACATAAGATGAAATGGGCTCTAGTTCAGCTTTATGCCAAACTTTCCTCATGTGTAAGAACATTATTTTCTAATAATTGATATTTTAACATTGTTTCCAGAATCACTTTCAATACCAAATAGAAGTTAAGCAAATTTTTATTTCATATTATGTTCTTGTATACACACCTTAGTTGCTGATCTTTCCACTGTGTTAACTATGACAAATACTTTCTGTATTCTGTGTTCTGTATGCTGTATAATTATCTCTGTGCTGGAAGGGGGGTAATGTTGAGCAGTGGTTGGTATATTATAGGTTTTATACTGACGTGATGCAAAAACTGGTAAATGCCAGTTCTATTGCGATAGCAGGTTTTTTGGACTTCTGTTCCTCTCACTACTGGTTAGTGGCCTTGTGTGTTCTTCAGAAGAGAAGGGAAGCTAGCAAAGTTGATGATGTTCCTTTCTGTCCCCTGCACTATGTCAAAGCCAAGTTGCTATGTGGGGACTGAGCACCTCTTGTATGGGTTGTTCAGTGAGACCCAAAAAAGAGAGGTTCATCTTGGCACCTTTGCACATCCCAGTAAAGTAAGCAGAGGAAGAAAGGTCTATGTCCCAAACCCAGTAAGTCGGTCTTGGCTGATGGAAAGAAACAGGCTTTCCTTCTGCCTTAAACCTCTGCTGCCCTCTTGTCCAGAAGATGACACAGTACCATAATGGGGTGTTGCAGTGCTTCCCCTCTGCAACTGTGATTGCATAATGAAAAAGTCAGCTGGGGTGGATAGTGTGTGCTGTAGTGCTGAATGGGAAACCTATTGTAGCGAGGAATAGTTGGGTTTTAAAATAGCTTTTTTGTGTCAGGTGTGAACATGCATTTTAGATTACTCTCAAGCCCCTGCTGCATTATATGTTTTCATTCTTCAACTAGCACACTGTGTACAGTATAAATGATAACTTGGAGGGGAGGAATAACGTATTTTGTGATAGACAAAAAGGGAGCTGTAGAGGGAAGTCTAAGTAGCTTGAGGGGTTTTGTAGTGGTGTAAAACATTCATGCTGGTTTGTAGTAATAAAACAACTGCATTCAGAGATGGGTAATGTCATGCTTTCAAATCATGTGAAAGTCTAAGCCCTGAATCAAACAGCCTTGAATAATCAGAAAACCATAACTATAGCGGAGTATCTTAGCATGTCTTTCTAATTGCCAGGTCAGGATCTTTATTGCACCAGAAAACTAAATCCAGTGTTCAGGTCTATACAAAGCAGAAACATCAAAGTTTATACTATAACAGTCTTCCTTCCAAAGGCAGAATGAAGCAGCTGCACCACCCTTTCTTTGAAAAGAGAATTTCCTAAAAGCCTGCACTTGAATTTATTTCTTTTTAAAGAAGTAGAGATTTTTAAAATAGGATAAAAAGACATTCACAGTTCCTTTGTTTTTTTCTAGTTTATTTGTAAATAGTACCCACCTTACCAGAGCTTATGGGTGTATTTCAACAAGGCTCCAAGACTTAAGTATTCAGAAGTTGTGGAGTGCTTTAATCTTCAGTGAGGCTTTATATCCCTTTGCACCAACAGTGTGATTGGAGAACAGCTTCTAAAGTAGCAAGCCCTGCAGACAAAACTCAGTAAAGGAGAGGCTTTGTCATAATTGCAAGGGATAGGACTGGTGAAAAATCAGCTGGGTTTATGTCATGCATGGAGCAGAGCTGTAGTGTCTCAAGTGTGGGGTTACAGGATCTTTTGCTGTTTTTTGGTTAGAGTTGTTACTTCCTAATGGGCTTATGGCCCTCTGTTTCCAGTTTCAGAACTACAAAACTGGACTGTGTAACCACAATTGTGACATGGCACATACAACATAATAGAGTTTAATTATAATTTTGCACATTTTTATACAGTCCTAATTTTAATTCTGTCCCCCTTCCTCTTATCTGTAATTAATCTGTGAAATCCTGAATGCTGCTTTTAATGCAGGTTGTGATTTTGATTTGATTTTATTGTTATTATGTCCAGGGCTATTTGATACATCTTTGGTGTAAAGAAATAACTTGTTGGGAAGGAGTGGTCTGTTTTGAAGTTTCTTTGCTGTGTACTATGTGCTATTTTAGCTTCATGTAGGCCTGACTTTAGACAGGAATATTCATGCTCATGTATTGGCTTGACAGAGGCGATACATATATGTCAGTGTTGCATGCAACAAAAGGGATTTAGCGTTGGATAAATATGCATTTTTTTTCTAAAAGCAATCAGTATAAAAGCTTATAGATAGCTAGGGTTTTTTGTTCCCTGAATTTTCAAGAGTAGACATTTTTCTGTCTCTAAATAAGAAACTTCTCTTTCCTTTGAAACTCAATGTTTATTGTATTTGTTCAGTAAATAGCCATTGGCTGGAACCACAAAGTAACCAAAGTTACCTTCTCTGACTTCTTTTTGAGGATCAGACCAAACAGATGTGTTGGGCAAAGGCTGCAGCATTTGTAATGTGCACCAACACTAGCTGTACTGTGTTGTCTTTTAATTTTACAAACTTCAAGATATTTAGCAAAGCACTTTGAAGTATATTTTCAGTGTGAGTAGAGGAGTTCTTTCTCTTCCTTTAAGCAATCTGCACTTTTTAACTTTCTCTGAAATGTGCTACACAACATGACAATTGCACTTGTTAAGAGGAGCTCACCCTTTGGCTTTTTATCACCTGGTTTGCAATACTATATTAATACAGTCTGAAAATAAATATAGAACATTGAAACAGTGTTATTGCATGAAAATACCTGAAAATCAGGTAACTTACTTTGAAGTGTTTTTGAACAGAACATGTTTGGAAACGCAGATCTCTAAGGTGTTGTGGATTATGCTGAAATAATTTTCTTGTGGTGGAAGAGTGTTAGGTTCTTTATTCTAACTATATAAGTATAAAGTTATGGCATGGAAGACTTGCTGTCTGCTTTAAGAACTGTGTGAAATGATTTTGTGGACAATCTAAACATCCTGAGAGTGCAAATCAACAGAGAACTCAAAGGACTGATTTTTCTGCATTCATAGCTAATATTATCCTCCCTCCGAGGATATTTGTCTTTGCATTAAGCAATAGACTAAACAAGTTTGGTGAATTTGCCAGGTATTATTGTTGAGATGCATTGCAAACTCTGCTTTCGTCCCCCTTCATACTAGAGAAAGGAAGGTATTTAATCTGTTTTCAATATTTAGTCTCTCTATTATTTTTGGTTTTCTCCCTGCTGACTGGAGAGAGCTTCAGTATAAGTAAATTTTGTAAGCTTATGGTCTGAGATCTGAAGATACTGGTTAGGTGTTAGCAAGACTAACTATGACCAGGGTGGTGTTTGGTTTTGGGTTGGTTTTGTGGGGTTTTTTTGTTGGTTGGTTTTGGTCATTTATCTGTGCCTAAAAAACTTCAGTTGTTTTTCTCAACCAGTTAAATTCACTGTGTACATAGTTGCAACACTAATATTTTACTGCTTTTGATTTTTCTAGGGCGCCAATGCCTCAGCTTTGGAGAAAGAGATTGGTCCGGAACAATTTCCAGTCAATGAGCACTATTTTGGTTTGGTTAATGTAAGTTTGAATCTATAACTTCATTGCTTTAAAATGCTAGGAGTGTATTTGTTAAATTACCATACTGTGACTGCATGAATAATGAAAACACTGAGAGATACAGTCATTGAATATGTTTCAGTGTTCAGTATACTTGTTGAAATATGCTACTGAAATAATTGTTGAAATTGATTTATTTAATCTGTATTTAATACTTAATTTTAGGGTATTATAAAGATCACTTTCTTGCTATTAAAATGTGTCTTAAAAAAAAAGCTGTTCAAATATGTAGCTTGTAGTTCATAGTGTGCCAATCCAAGTGAATATAATGAATAAATATAGTAAAAGAAAAAAAAATCTCGAAGACTGTTGATAATGTGAAATGTTCATATGTGGTAGTTGTATTAAGATTTTTTAAAAATACTGATCCCAGTGGGAATGCAGTGGTGGAAAAAATATACTAAATTGTTCAATTAAATCCTTAGCTTTAGGGAGTATTTTAAATTTTAATTTTTAATATTACCAATGAAAAGTATATCTTGGTAAAAATTGCATTATTCTGAAATGAAATATCAAATTATTTACTAAAGCTTCAGAGCGTATGGATATAAACCAAGCTGGCTTAACACAAGCTATCATCTTGTGTTCTTAATGAAACTAATTACTTGTAATGCTGTCCAACTACTATAACATATGACTACCTCTAGGTTCTTAGCACTATGGCTGAAGAGTCTACAATGAAACTGTGTGCTGTATAGTCAGTAAATGCTCTTGCTGACAAGCGGACTTACTTTTGTCTCAAATGCCATTACTTAAATGAGTAATTTTTTTCCTTTCTCCTTAAAATTGAAATACTTTCAAAGTAACACATTGTTTCTCTGAAAATAGAAAATACAGTAGCTTAACTATTAATACTTGTTAGATCTGTAGCAGAGGTTAGGCTTTCTGACAAGACTGTTCTTTTGTCAAATCTGTTATTCTGTTGACAGATAACCTGTTTTCCTCATTTCTTCTCCAAGTCCAGAAAGGATTGAAGACTTAACAATAGAATTGTGTTGTATGCCTGTTCTTGAAGTTTTACATATTTTGTACCCTTAAGGAAAATTTCAGTAAAGGACAGTCTTGCTAGTATATAGTGAAAGATCTACAGGTTGTGGCTTTCTGTGGTTCAGATGGAGTAGGAAATTTGAGGGGATGTCTGTCTTTAGGTCACTACCCTCAACCATAAACATATGAGCCAGGCAGCTAAGATACCTCAGAGTGCTCTTAACTTTTTGTGTAGTACAGGAATGTGGCTTATTTTAACTTCAAACAAAAAAGTTTTATGGACTGATTTATTTATAAATGGTAACAAACAGTAAAATAGATTTCCATTACATCTATATCACACTGGTTCTGTGTTTTTCAGGTACAGTGTTTGGCTAAGGAAATCAGTTGTGTTGTTGCTTAGTTGTGCAGATTGTGTTTGCTAACACCATATGTATATGCCATCAACGTGTACTAAGCTTGCAGAATTTAAATCTGTCAGGAAGAGGAAAGGTAATGACCTCTTCATTAGCAAAACTATGGCCATTCAGAAAGAACAGCAGTGCTAATGATAATTAAAAGAAATAATAGCTAATTAGATAACACATTAAGATTACTATTAGATTCGGAAGTAGTAGAAATCACAATTTTTGCCTTCATTGATTTCTCTAACTGTTTTATAGCAGTTACAAGAAGTGAAGCTCTTAAAAGTTCATTAACATTTACTACTAATTTTTTCTAATTTGTCTATTGATTTTGTTTGTCCTAATTTTACAAGAAACTGACATAATGTGGAAATCAATAGCTCTCTTCTAACTGTGTGATAGCTAGCCATTTGAGATGTCTGGACTGCAGGACAGGATTTTAGTTCAAGGTGAATGTTCTGAAATAAGAGATCTATCAATGCTAAATGTCCAGAGGTAGTATAAAAGAAGAGAAGACAGAAGCACTGTCTTATCTCCTCTCCGTCTTTGTGGTGGAATCTAGGAATTATTCAGCAGATGGGCTGCAAGACCAATTTGAGAGGTAGAGGAAGAATTAAGAAAGGGCAATTATGGGAAGCATATGGAAGACCACGTCGTCGCTGTTGTTTTACTTTTCTTAGATGTGCACGTGTTTCCTCACAGAAACAAGGAAGGTTAAAATAACTCTACTAGATATAGTCTGTTGCCTTCTTCTGAATGAGGCTGAAGAGTTTCAGTAGCCTGTACAGGCTGACATTTTCAGGTATAAAATTACAGTGACAGTCTTTTTTAGAGTTTTCTACGGTTACTTTCAGGCAGACTAAACAAGCATTTCATTTTCCTACAATTATATTTTTAAAAAAGCCAGCTAGTTTCTATAGTTTATAGAAACTAGGTAAATATCCATCTAGATTTGAATAGCTTGAGGGGCTTTCAGTGCATGCATTTTGATATTTCAGAGTGGTGTTGTTACACTGTTACTACAAAACATACAGATCGTGGTTGCAAACTTCACAGAATCACAGAATTGTCAGAGTTGGAAGGGACCTGTAGAGATCATCTAGTCCAACTCCCCTGCTACAGCAGGATCCCCTGGAACACATTACTCAGGACTGCATCCAGGTGGGTCTTGAATATCTGCAGAGAAGACGACTCCACAACCTCTCTGGGCAGCCTGTTCCAGGGCTCTGTCACCCTCACTGTAAAGAAGTTTTTCCTCATACTCAAATGGAACTTCCTATGTTCCAGCTTGTGTCCATTGCCCCTTGTCCTGTCACTGGGAGCTCCTGAAAAGAGTCTGGCTCCATCCTCCTTGCACCCACCCTTTAGATACTTACAGGCATCGATAAGGTCTCCCCTCAGCCTTCTCCAGGCTAAACAGTCCCAGCTCTCTCAGCCTTTCCTCATAAGGGAAATGCTCCTCAGTCATGTTTGTTGCCCTCTGATGGACTCTCTAGTAGTTCCCTGTCTCGAACTGGAGAGCCCAGAACTGGGTGCAGTATTCCAGATGTGGCCTCCCCAGGGCAGAGTAGAGGTGGGAGGAGTTGAGAGGTGTGCTTTTGTATTGGAGTCAAAGATGGGAAGAAAAGTAATAATGGTCATAAGACCAGCATTTATTTGTGTAACAGATTCCTCATTTGCATAGTCTAGAAGCCTCCCCACCCTTTTTACCCCCTTGTTCTTTAGTACTTGTACAATTAAAATCTTCTAAGGAATGGAATTTTTTATTTTAAACATTTTAGGTGACCAAGATTGATGCTCAGGAGTCTTTTTTCAGACAATTTCTGTTGCCTCCTATCTCTGAATTAGGTTGAAGAAAACCTTTCATGAACTTGATCTGCTTGCATTTACTTTCTTTCCACAGGCATGTAGGTTAACATGCATTTATAATAAATTCATCTCCTGAATTTTGTTGAGTGTTCTGAGTTCTCTCTTGCACCATATTTTGGTCGTCTCTCACTGTATGTTTGCCATTCTAATTAATTCATCATCAGACTCTTCCTTTTTAAAATTGAAATGTTATTAAATTTCTCATTTGATGCCTTTTCATCTTTTGACACTTGCTGTAGAAATTTTAGCACTTTTCCCATTTAATTTAATTTTAAGAACGTTCTTAACATTTTAATGTAGTTTTCCATTTATAGCTAATTCTAGTTGCAAACTCATAAAGAGTTAGCTTACAATATTAAAGGTTTTGTCATAACTACGGTGTGATCTCATCTGCTCCTTGTGAGGAAAAAAGCCTTGGTTTTCTGCTTAAGTTAATTGACCTGCTTTAGTGCAGATTTGGACCACAAAGAAGCTAATACAAGCATTCTCTTTAGCTTAAAGTAATAAAAATACTGGGCGGTAATTTTCTCACTTTTTAATATGGAGAGTGTGGGGAAACTGTTCTTTTTCTTCCCCTCTTTCTTGCAACAGAGAGCTAAAGACTTAATATATTTTTGTAAAAATACACTTCTTACTCATTATTTGAGTGTGTCTTGGATATTTAGAATGTAGTTATTTATATTTCATTTATTTAAAATAAAGGAAAACAATTTGCTTTCCAGTTTTCTGATTAAATTGGTTCTCTTGTTTGTCATTGTCTTAATCAGGAGTGAGCAAAACCCAGTTACTTCCTTGCTATTCCTAAGAGATAAAAGATTTTAGTTCTTTGTTTAAAGAACCTGCTCTGAAAATATCTCTAAATGCACTGTTGCTATATATAACAGTCTCCCTGCCACAATATAGTCTTGAGAATTTGCTAGCCATGTATGCTACTATGTTTATATAAAGCATAAATGTGAACATTATTTTTACATTTTACAGAATGTGTGTAGCAGGTGCGGGCTTCAATTTGCAGGTTGAATGACTGCAGCTGAAAGGTTGGATTACTTGTTGAGGGCCTTATAAAGGTCTTTCTCACACTTTCAGTGTTTGACAGTAGGTTTCACTGGAGAAGGGCAGCATAAAATGAGAATGGCTCTATCCACTGACAGCTCATGATGCCTGCACATAGGTGATGGGGAGGTGTGCAGTGTTGGGGTGAGCTGGAGACAGTGATCACAAGACTCAGGTGCCTAAGAGCTGGAAGGAGTCTGGGGAAGAGGGACGTCTGGAGTGCCCCTGTGCAAAGTGGGTTACAGATGCTGGTTTTGCTGACTCTGCTTGCCCTGTGCCAATTCAGTGGCTTGCCTTCTTCAGAATACACACCCCAGAGTGTACATCCCTCTCCTTTTAGTCTTGAGTTGAAACTACCACCTGTGCCTTAGCTCCGAATCCTAAATAAGCCATATTTCATTGTTTTAAGAGAACTCCTGAATGCCAAGCCTGTCACCCTAAAATGCGAACTGAAACTGTAGTAACAGGTTAAAGCAGTTATTTCTGACTTTGATCACAACTATTAAGATTTGGAGAAACCAATTTCTGTAGTGTCTGAGAAGCTCTCAATTTACAGCTGAATTTCTTTGCGGTATGAGGTCATGCTGTGCCTGTTCTTTATTGTTGTGGCTGACTTGTGGGAGATTGGTAGATATTTTTACCTGGGCACATTTTGGGAGCTGTTATACTGGTGGTATTTGTTGAACATTTTGACCCGAGTAAATGCAAAATATTACTTACAAATTTACAAATTAGTCAAAGTAATCTATTGTTCAAATTTACCTAGGTTTTTCTTGCACTTACTTACAGCTTACTTGTTAATCCTTTGCAAATTGGAAATATGCTCTACTGTCCTAAAGTCAAGAGGAAATGACATGCAGAAAATTTGCCCCTGCTTATGCATTCTCTTATACTTTGGATTTAATTTTACCTCACTACAACAATACAATGTAAACTAATAAGCATTTCTCTTATTTTACAGTTTGGAAATACATGCTACTGCAATTCAGTTCTTCAGGCACTTTATTTTTGTCGACCATTTCGAGACAAAGTCCTAGCATACAAGAGTCAACCAAGGAAAAAAGAGAATCTCCTTACGTGCTTAGCTGATCTCTTCCATAGTATAGCCACCCAGAAGAAAAAAGTTGGAGTAATACCTCCCAAGAAATTTATAACAAGATTACGAAAAGAAAATGGTAACTTTTTTTTCCTCCTTCTTGTGTAGTAATCATAGCAATTATGATTTAATTCTGAAGGTGACATAGTGGAATAGCCACATATTTGTTAAACATGGAAAGTGTTCTTGGTCCTGCAGTATAAAGAGGTGGCCCTAGAATGAGGGTGTAACCCTGGTGCCGTTTTGAGAAAGAATCCTTGTCTCTCTCACTCTTCATGTAGAACCGAGTATATTGTCAGTGGCTGCTTATGGAAGTGCTTGCTAATTTTGCCTCTCTATAAATTGTATTTTTGTAATCAAAATTCACTGTAAAGCTTTTGGTCTGTGTTTAAGAAAACATTATTCTTTGAATGCAAACTCGGTCTCCCAAACTGAGTGTGTGGAAAAGACATTAAGACTTGCCTGCAGGATTCTAGCTTGAAAACTCAGAAATTTTAAAATTAGTTTAGAATTTATGCAATACTTATCTTGACCTAGTTTTTAAAGGATTAATGAATTTTAAAATAATTTAGTAGTTTTGGCTAATTTTTTAAGTGTAATATCCTAAATTTCAAGAGATTTCCAGGGATTTTTAATATTTCCTGTTTCTTGTCTGCAGAGCTGATTGGTCAAAACGTTTTAGAAGATGGTTTGATGGTAAAATATAAATGAAATATTGTAATCTGCCACTCAATTTGGATACAATTCTATAAAAACATAACGTAAAATTTTCTAAAAAATAATCCCTAGATTTAAATAAACTGTGTGAGGTACCATAATTAACACTGCTGCAATAGACATGTTCATACTGTTGTAATCTCTCCAAGACTAAAACAGTGTTTAAATATTATTATGTCCACCTCTGTAGTAAAAACAGAAACTAAGATACTGTAATGACATTCCTAATTTGAAGTGACCTCTCCAGCAAAGGCACGCCATGAGTTGTAATAACATTTTTTTAAAAAAGCTCTGAGGTAGTGTGTAGTCACTTCATATGCAGAATAGAAAACTGATATTCAGTTCTTCAGTAAATGTACTTGGATAAGCACGCTTATATGCTGATGCATTTACAGAAATAGTTCATTATGTCAATTAATGTTGACTAGGACAAATACGGAAAATGGTTCAAATGGAGAGAAGAAGGCAGATGACAGCAGCCTTTAAGTTCTTCTAAAAGTGTTCTTTTTAATGCTGAAGTATGTCATGGCACGAACATTCTAAGCAGGAGATGGCAATTGGAAAATTTTCAATAGAGAAATCAGATGTGAAACTTGAGCTTGTTGGCTTTTGGGGTCTTGTTTAAATGATGATAATCTCACCTTTTGTACAAATAAATTGCTAAATCGTCAGGCAGTTATTACATAGACATTATATATGCTATTAAGTGCCTATTGTAAAGGTATATAATTTTGAGCCTTAAAGAATATTTAAAGAATCAGGTAGGTATGCAACACCAGTCTAGATTCTGCTCTAGTCAGTATCAAAACTTACCAGGGTGATGACTGAGAACATAATCTTAATGTATTCCAGACTACAATTCTGCTATTCAATAGGTTTTTTGCAACATACATGTATTAATGACCTTAAAGCTTATCTGGCAGGGAAGTAGCTACTGGCTTGAAGTCAGCTGAAGGTATACTGTTATGTTTCCTTACATTTCTTCTAATTATAAAATGAACAACATGTAGTTTTCATTCTGTTGTACTTAATGCTGTTTTACTGACTGAGCATATAGCCCTGAGAGGTTTGTAATGTAACAATGTGAAGAATCTCTGAAGTGTTTTATTTTACCTCAAGAGGTTTGTAGCTCTTGTTCTGCCTTGACTTGATTAAATAAAGACCTTACAGTTGGCTAGATTCAGAATTGAACTTACTTTTGCTTCTCAAAAATAATGTAGTAGTTCATTAAATAATCTACTTAGTTCGTACTCTTGGCTGACCTATTGCACTAGTTAACCTCTTCAAACGATCTAGATTAGCATCAAGTTATCCTTTCTTTGCTAATAACTTTTTTCTATGTGAAGTTTGCTCCAGGATGTTGTTGTAAAGCTTCTGTGTAGTGTTGTTTTGCACTTCAAAGCTAAAGTTTCACCGAGTATCTTTTTCATTCACCTTTCCAGTCCTGGGAACCGTCCCTCTGCTGAAGGCCAGTCTATTAATATATTCTTGTACTAGAAGCATATTGCAAGCTATCATTAATTGAAGTAATGGCAGATTAAAAGACTTATGTGATATAGAATGCTTTATAATTGGCAGGTAAATTTCCTCATAACAATTCCTGGCCAGAGAGAGAACATGAAACTATTACTAAACCTTACTCAATGCCTTTATGGTTTCCTTAGTTCATTCCTAATGTAAGGATTTGTAGCAGCAGGTTGATATCCCAGGCTGTACATCTAAACCATATTTTTTGGGGAGTACCCATTTGACCGTAAACAAGAGAGTAGATTTGTAAGAAAGAGAGTTCAACTTTACACTCTAATCTGTATCATTGCTGTATGTTGCAAGTATGTGCCAGTGAAACTATTCTCCTTTCACTGAATTAATCCTAGAACTATTGTGCTTAGAAATGTTGACAAATTGAGGAAGCAGGAAGCATGGTAAATCCATTATTTCTATCCAACAAGTAATAAACCAGTAATAAAGGTGCAAATGTATTACTTGAGGTCTTAATTTGAAACCTGTTTGCTCTTGCTGTGGCTAGAACTTTTGACATGGCTTTGATGAATACTGGCTTACTTAAAGAGCTTTGAGAAAGAAAATAGTTGTTTAAAAATATCTATGTCTTTTACTCTTAGTTTCATTGCTAGTATTGATGACACTGTGCTTATGACAGAGCAGCAGTGGACTTAAAACCGTAAAACCCTTATATAAAGCAATGTTTTAAACATTGATTGTTCATGTTCTTCCTGTGATAGAGCACATAGATGATTAAATGTTTCCTGTCATTCGTGCTCTGTTTATTTCTGGAAAATGTCAACACGTAATGCCATTTGAGATACCCTATGTTACCCAAGACATTGACCTAAGCTTGTCAGAAATAGCATAGCCCCTGTACGAGATCCAAATCATTGTGGACTGGCATCTGGATGGCATAAGTTATAACATTTCAGGTGGCACTATATGTACATCTAGGTTTAGCTAATGGAGTCGTTCATAGTTTTCTTGCAGAATGAATGGGTCACTCTTCTGTTAACTCTGATCAGCTGAGAGATTTCTGTGAATGTAAGCTGACTTGCCCTCTCCTCTTCCCACACCCTATATTTTGGCTTAGTTTATGAAGTACACGTTTTAGGTAGGTGTTTTATTGTCATGAATGATTCAAGAGGAGAAATTAAGACTATTTTGAAATTCAACTTATTTAAAAGAAGTTGTGGGATTTTTTTAATAACACTAACTGGTTAATAAAATCTTCTGTTTTATCTTGTAGAGCTTTTTGATAACTACATGCAGCAGGATGCACATGAGTTCTTAAACTATCTATTAAATACAGTTGCGGATATCTTGCAAGAAGAAAGAAAACAAGAGAAACAAAATGGTCGTCTACCTAATGGCAACATCGACAATGAAAATAACAGCCCACCAGACCCAACCTGGGTTCATGAAATCTTTCAGGGAACATTAACTAATGAAACCAGATGTCTTACATGTGAAACTGTAAGTCTGTACATACTTCGTAAAATGTATTCTTCCACATTTCAGAACTTCATGTTGTATGATGAATATATCTCAACAGACTAACATGCTAAATTAGTTTCTTTCTTTAAAAATATTATGTTCATGTGAACATTTGTTTTTGGGGTTTTTTTTCTTAAGAAGAAAATTTCAGCAGCTGATGCATGAGTTGTAGGAAAAGGCTTTTGTTCAGTAAATGCCCAATTGAGTTTTTGTTGGTGTGATCATAATCAACTTCAAAATTTAGATTAGAAAATTCTGAGAGCAATGAACCCTGCTACTTGAATGTCTTCATACTGTAATGTCATGCTTAGTGATACATTCTATAAATAAGTGTTTTGAATCAATTTCCACCAATTTCTAATTTTTAGATTTAGAGTCACTGAAATCAAGATACTACGTTTGGCTTTTGGCACTGAGGCAGGAGACTGGAATTCCAAAAGAATGTAACTTAATATGCAGGTGTTATGGTTTAACTGGCCCCAGCAGGTTGTTGACACCTGTAAGAGGAACTAAGGAGAGGGTCTTTGGGACTGTGAAGCACCTGGGAGGGTTGGAACAGAGAGGGGTCAGTATTCCCTCCCACTTCCTGCCATACCCTATAAAAGCCGGGAGAATCAGAAGCTTTGCCCACTTTTTCCTGAGCGTCTTCTTCGCTGCTGCTGCTGCTCAGAGGTTCTTCAACTCACCACATGCTCTCCAGAATCCAACAACTCCTTTGGGTGCTGTTGGGAGCTGTGGGCCCCTCTCCTGAAGCCACCTACTACTGCCATCATGGACATCAGTTTTGTACATATCTATATAAGTTTCTGTATCCATTCTTCCCCCCACGTTACTCCCTTTTCTGTGTTACAGTAAATTTGTTCCAGTTTCAGTTTCCATCCCTTAAGTCTCTCTTCCTTATTCCCCTTTTATCTTCCCCTGGGAGGGCAGGTGGGGGGTAATAGGGAGCAGTTCTGTCCTCTGGTTTTTTATTCTCCCTGACCACTACAGCAGGACAGCAGGAAAAGTGTTCCTCTCCTAAATGTCTGTCTGCAGAAATTATTCTAATACTAGACCCTGAGAAAGAAACTCCTTTGAATGAGCTATACAAAAAATTCCTTAAGAATATTTCTACAATAAGAGAAAGGAAATATTTCTTAAGAATTTTTAATTGAATTTTACTTACTTGAGAAAGAGAAGCAGCAGCACAATTTGAAAATTACAGTAACTTTGTCATAGTCTGTACCTTAGATACTGTAAAAAGCTAAATTACTGATTTTTTTTATGACTCTTCATACCTGTTTTCCTTAATTAGATAATGTGCTTGGTTCAGCATGATGTTGGAGATGAGAAATTAATCAGGTTAAATCTATATATTTCACATCTCAAAACATTGAAATAAAAATAGTAAAAAATAATAAATAAAATTAGTATAAATAAGAAATTTATTGATCTTCTAGAAATACCCACCTCTCTTTTATTTCAAAGAAAATAGCTTCCTAATGTCTTGTGTAATTCAACTGAACACTTCAGTAAATCATGGCACTTTGAGTAATTCAGGTGCTGATTGTTTACTTTTCTGATAGATTTCCTCTCCCTAATAACTTTCATGGCAACTTTGAATTGCTTCTCTTTTATTTCTGGCATTTATTATGAGTTTATCTTAGTTTCTTAACATGACTGATTTTGTTACCTGTCCTCACGATGACATAATGAATCACCACTATCCACATTTTAATCTAGGTATAGTCCTTAATGCAATTTTAAAATACTGATAAGCTCTTTGCCAGCGTATTTTATTAGTTATTTAGCCTGTCACAATTTTCAGAGTATTCGTAATATTGCTCAGTTAGCTGTTGCTTAACAGGATATGCTGTGTCTGTTTGTCACTGGGCCTCCTTGGTCAGTTGAATTTTAAATTCAGTGTTATAATACACTTGTTCTAGTATATTAGGGGCTTTGTTTTCCAAGCCCTGATAATCTGGAAGCTATTTTATCAGCATCTGTCTCTTCTATATATCAGCTTGTGTTTAATTAAAGTACAGTGACCTGAAAATGGGCTTTTGGTAATATTACTGTGAATAGTGTCTTATTTTCAAATATAACCATCATATCTGATTGTTTTAATGGTTATTGGAAGCTTTCTGTGTTTAGAATGATAACTTAAAGTGTCAAGAGTACTTGGATATAGCTCATGTAGGAGACAGCAATAGAGGATGAATTAGTGCTTCTTGGTGACAAGACAGTAACCTTAGTATATTTTTTTATTTAAATTTTGAATTTAACACATAGTTAAATATAAAGCATAATATATCTTTGCTCTATGTAAGAATGGTCGTCTTCTAACTGACTGAACCTAGTCAAAGTTCCTAAAATCAGCATGGCAAGATTTTATTCTAATTTCAGTTGTCCTAATTATAGAAAAGAGCTTCTTAGCAAGACGCTTTTGGCTCATTGATGAAAAATTAACTGACTCAAGATTTATCCTCAGTTTAGGTATGGACAGTGAAATATAAAGGACACAGATATGATTCTTTAACAAAGACTTATGTTGTGGATCAAATCACACTATGAAATACATAAGTTACAAAATAGATTGTAAGTTGTCTACATGCTTTCAATGTGATTTCTTGTTATCATGCTTTCCCCCTTCCTTGATTGAGGTAGTATGATGAACTAAATATTACAGTTTTTTGTGGTTAGATAAAAACAATCTAGAAATTAATTTGTTTTACAGGCTTCCCTCACAATTTAAGGAAAGAATAACAGGAAACCAAAAAACAATATAATTGACTTGTTTAAAATTAAATTTTAGATGGCTAAGTACTTCTACAAGAAACACAGGAAGTTGTCTTGGATCAAAAGCACCAAACATATCAATGTTTTTCTCCAGCTTATAGTCTTGCTCTTGCATTCAAATAAACATAGAATTGTTTGGCTCAGTTCTACTTTGGACTGAGAAAGGCAAAAAGGAAAATCTCAGTGGTCTCTCTTACAAGAGTACTATAGAAGCCTTAACTGTGCCCTACTCCCCCCCCTTTTTTTTTTACAAAACCAGGATAAATCAGATCCTTTGTTTCAGCTTAAATTAAAATTAGTTTCTGTCTTAGCATGCATGGGAGCCTACAGCTGAAGAAGCTTTTCTGTCAGTGAGCTGATTCACATTGCTTGTGAAGTTCCAAACTGAAGGAACTACAGATGCCATGTTGGCCTTCTGAGGTTTCTGCTCTGTGTGGCATTGGTCATGGGAGTACAGCTGAGCTGTGTGAGTGCAGATCATGACCACACTGAGAACAGCTTACCAAAATACCCTTTAGCCAGAACACCCAACTTCTTCACCATTTTTCAGATGCAAAATGTGATGCAAAATATAATGCAAAATTATTTTAAAAGTCACCATCCACTCTTAAGTATTAGGAGCACTCAGGTGGCTTTTTGAAGGGCTTGATTCTGGAAATGATGAAGTTTTTGACCATGTCAATCTTTTTTTAATCCTATAGATGAGTGAAATAAATAGCACTGGTGACTTCAGTCTAAGGAACTTAGTGATGTTTATTTGAAACAGAACCAGTACAGCCTGGTTGGAGTGGATGGTGACTTTTAAAATAATTTTTTATTTTCTTAAAAATGTATGAGTTAATACTGGAAAAAAAAAAGGTACTGCTCAAATACTAATGATTAAAAATGTTACAAATTAAGGGTAGCAATTTCTAAATTATCAACATAGATGGAAAAAATTCATTTGGCTATTCTTTCAATAAAAATTATTCCTCATGATCCCAGGTGCACAATGGACTGGCTAACCCGAGAGAGGTTATTTAAGGCAGCTTTACCACCAAGAATGGAAGAAATCCTTTTGCAGACTGCTAATTTCTGTACTGATCACCTTTTTAACCAAGTACAACATCTCTGTTTCCTCTTCTCCATCTCCTCCCACAGCTTCTCTATGGGATAAAGCTGCCTATGGAATCTTTACTGTTTCATTGCGTTTTCTTTTATTAGACCAAGAGAGGATTGCATGTCTAAATAACACTAATCACATGACTCCTTAATTCCAGCTGTCAGAGCTGAAGAGAGCAACAGAGTATTTTCTAGAGTTGTTTGTTGGTTTTTTTTCTGAGCCATTATTAATCCTGAGGTTAAAATAATTTATTTCCACCAGAGTTCTTAGTGTTACAAATTCAAGTTCAAAAGCAGTTTACAATGGGATGTTTTGAACAATTGTCCACACACTTAAACTGTAGTACATACCTGGAAACAGGAAATGTGCACTGCACAAAGAAAATGAAGATGGATTTTTTTTCCCCCACCCTAAAAACATCTTGGAATTTTTCCTTATGTGTTCTGTTATCCCTTTAAAAGTATAAACATGACACCTCAGGATCTAAATGATGTAGTAGATTTATACTGACATAGTGACATATTTTTGAACATGTACACTTACTCTTGGAAAGATTAGCTATAGAAGAGTGAGAGGAATCCTTGCCCAGTGCTTTCATAGATATTAACAGAAGCTTTAAACTAATTTCATAAGCTTTTTTATTTGCCCAATGGTATTAATTCTCAAAAGCAGTTGTCTTGACCTCCTGTATTTTTCTTATTCTCCCTGTATGCTGCTCTTAAAAACAATGTTTTTCATATCTTGATGATCAGAGAAAACTTTGCAAATTTGTTTTTATTCTGAGTTGAAAAGGAACACTAGTGCTCATGTAGCTGTTTAACTTTTCCTATTTTCAATCAAGAAACTGCAGCCAAGCCTCTTCTCTAGAAGCATTTACCGTAGTAACTAGGAGTCATAAAGGTCAGAGGACATTCTCATCAGTGGCATTGGATATCTCTAAATACAATGTAGAAACACTAGCTGACAAACGTTCAGATTGCAGATTGGTGTTTTCTAAACCTTTAAATATTATAGCTGATTTTCAGGGCAGCTGTAGATTTTGTCCATCACCATTTTTGTGATGGAATTTATTCTCTGCTTCTAGGATTTTCTTTTTTACTTTAATTGCTCTCTGGCCATGCACTGTTCTGCCTCTATCAGACCAAGTCCCAAGCTCTCATTTACCAACACATTTGCTGTCTGCTTCTTGTTTAAGGATATGAATGTAGCCAGGAAGAGGATTAAAAATATACGTGTACTTTATTAGGGACATATGATATACAAATACATAGCTTTAAGCTGGAGGGAATCATAGGGGAAGAATGGAGGTGAGAGCACTAAATAGAAGAATCCCAGTGACTGTATTATTTTGAAAAGAGGGTTGTGTAGAAGGAACTCGGCATTAACATTGTTGAGCTGAAATCACAGCTTAATGACAACTGGCATTATATACCCTCACAGTCACGTACACAGTTCCCTCTTCCTCTTTCTGAACAAAATTGGAAATAGAGATGTAGGAAATCTCTGAAAAAGAAGGAACACTTATAACAATTTTTAATGTTTGTAGTGAGGAAAAGGATGCCTTCTGTCAATAGCAAATGGTACTGAAAAACAGAGGCAAACTGCTGCATTACAGTCTAGACAAGCGGACTGCGTGGTGGGTGGGGAGCTGGCTGACAGGCTGTACCCAGAGGGTGGTCGTAAACAGTTCTTTTTCAAACTAGCAGTTGGTCACAAGCAGGGTCCCCCAGGGGATTGGTACTAGCCAATGCTGTTTAGTGTCACCTTCAGTGATCTGGACATTGGAATCAAGTGCACCTGGATGAGGTTTGCAGACCGCACCAAGTTGGGTGGGGAAGTAGACACTCCAGAAGGAAGAATCACCCTCCAGGAAGACCTGGACAGGCTGTAAGAGTGGGCCAACAAGAGCCTTATGAAGTTCAGTGGGGACAAGTGCAAGGTCTTGCACCTAGGAAAACATAATCCAGGAGTGCAGCACAGACTGGGATCCACCTGGCTGAAGAGTAGCTCTGTGGAAAAGGACCTGGGGATCTTGTTGAATAACAAGCTTAACATGAGTGAACAGTGTGCTGCAGCAGCAAAGAAAGCCAACAGGATGCTGAGCTGCATCAGCAAAGGCATCACCAGCAGATATAAAGAAGTCATCATCCTGCTCTGCTCAGGGCTTGTCAGACCACACCTGGAGTATTGTGTTCAGTTCTGGTCCCTGCTATACAAAAAAGATGTGGACTGGCTGGAGGGGGTCCAGGGAAGGGCCATAAAGGTGATCAAGGGACTGGGAAGCCTGCCCTATGAGGAAAATAATAACTGGGTTTGTTCAGCCTGGAGAAAAAAAAGCTTAGGGGAAACCTTAATGCCATGTTCCAGTACTTAAAAGGGTGGCTACCAAAAAGATGCAGATTCTCTTTCTTTCAAGGAGTCACATGGAAAAGACAAGGGCTAATGGGTGCGAATTACTCCTGGGGAGATCCCACTTAGACATCAGAAGAATTTATTTCACTATGAGAAGAGTTGAACCATTGGAATAATCTTCCCAAGGAAGCAATGGATTCCCCATCACTAAACACTTGTAAGACTCAGCTTGACAGGGTGGTGGGCTATCATATCTAGACTGTGTTTCTATCTAGAAAGGCTGAACCAGATGATCTTTGACGTACCTTCCAACCTGGCATTCTGTGTTTCAAAATAGTATAACTAGTTGTAACTATAAACTGTTGGTTCTTTTTTTCCTGCAGATAAGCAGCAAAGATGAAGACTTCTTAGACCTTTCAGTTGATGTGGAGCAGAATACTTCAATCACTCATTGTTTAAGGTAAATGCAAATATATGAATTTTCATACTTTGTGTTTCACCTGTTACCTAAAAAGCAGGAATTAAAATTAAAAGCTCACAAGCTTAGGAAATTTTAGCTTATGTAGACTTAAGAGTATGAAATTCTGTTTATATTGTACATGTTTATATGTGTATTTCAGGTAAGAAACTTGTATCTATAGCATTTATCTTTTGTCTTTTTTTTTTTTTATTCAGGGGTTTCAGCAATACAGAAACTCTTTGCAGTGAATACAAGTATTACTGTGAAGAATGTCGCAGTAAGCAAGAAGCACATAAAAGGTACAACAGGCTCAGGAAGGGAAAAAATAACCCATACATTTAATGAAAATGCTTGTGTATGTCCTTGTGTGTGCCTATGAGGCAGGGAGAGAACTTCCTTTTTCCCATAGTTTTTCTCACTTTTCTTTCACTTAAGAGTAATTTTGTTGCATTCCTCCTCTTGCTTGAATTCAGTGAACCTATATCCATGAGTAAAGAGAATCCATGCAAAACATTTTGGGATCATTTGATCATTATTTTACAAACAAGAAGGAGAATGGTGTTAAGACAAAAAAAAAAGTTAAAAAGATGGGTTAAAACAAAGTTACAGTGACTAATCAAAGATTATGGGTAATGCTGAAAAGTCACTGATTTTGTCTTGATAATGAAATAATATTTCTGGTTCCTGTAAGAATCAGTTTGATAGCACTTTATTTCTGATTCAGTCAGAAGGAGGCTTTTAACTTTTTTTGTTAACTGAGTGTCTGATTTCTTAGTAGTGCATAATTAGTTGTGCAAAACTTCTGCTTGACAGCGCTCCTGAAAAGTACCAGAAGCTTTGTGGAAGCCTGAAGTTCACTTTGTGTAAAAACTCTCATCTGCTTTATAAGTCTTCTAGTCTTGTTTACATCTTTAAAAAAAACCCAAAACCAACTCTGGTTTTGCATACTGTGTGGTATTTATTATCTGAGAAAGTATTTGGCTGCTTATAGAAGCGTTGAAGGGATGAGAACACTAACATGCTCTACTGGTTATACTACTGATTGTGTTTATTTGGTTTATCATAGATTCAGCACATGGCTTTTGGCATTCTCATCTGCAAAGTCTGCCATCACATGTTGCCTAAGCTTACTAATTGGTGTGTATTAGAGGGTTATGAAGCCAAGTCTGTCCTGTTGTTTTCTGTTGCCTTAGCTCCTTCTCTGTGTGAGAGGTAATGTGATCCCTGACCAATATAAGCTGTGTTTTCATAAACCTGTGCTGTAGGCACTGCCCTATTGGCAAAACACAGATTTTGTTGTTTATGTTTTGCTTTTCATGTTGGGCTTAAGTTCAGTTACACTATGGTCAGAATTTTCTTCTATGCCTGTAACATGGAGCTTATCTGTGATAGTGTCTACTCAGCTAGCAGAGGTGGTATGCTGAATTTCTTTCCCAGTGAAAGAGCTCCTATTATCAAATACAGTTGCATTAGAAGAGGAGGACTTTTATTTTGAAAACAGAAATAGGGCAGAAATTATATCCATATCTCAGTAATATAATAAAAACGAAACTCCCTAAAAATAGTTGTTTCTTATATCTTTCTGCTCTTCTCTAGCTTGTTTCATTTCCTAGTTCCCTTACCAGCCACGGGGAAAATTTGAGTCTAGCAGGATTTCCTACAGTTTGCTGTCAGTCTAAGTTTAATGAGAAAAAGAGAAGGAAGATGAGTTTTCAAGGATTTTATCCCCAGCCTCTTATCTTTTGGAAAAGGATTGTCTTGTACAAACATTTCCTGGCACTCTGAAAATACAGCCTTAGTAGGCATTTCTGAAACCTGACTGTGTTGTTGAGACTTTTGAGCTGCTTTCTGGAGCTGAAGGCAGTTTGAAAAAATCAGCACAGAGTTGATCTCAGGCAATTAGCTTGACCAACAAGCAGAGTGCTCTCTCTGGGTTGCTCTGTTAGTATGGGCAAATTACTGCCCAGAGAGTGGTTTGCTGCCAGGCCAGCTGTGGCTGTGCTGAGGGTTTGTAGGCACTGATGAGACATCTCAATACCTCGCATTAGGGAAAGGGGCCAGTGAGCCCTGGGTGAAACTGGATTATCACTTTGACTGCCATAAAATAACGCTGCAACGTTTCTGCAAAATCATTGTGCTGGAGCACAGCATTATCTTGTTTGGGCAGCAGGAGGTAAGGTGTGCAGTGAGGTATCTGTGTCCCTTGGCAGTGTTAAATGAATGGCTTGGTTGGAAAACTTGAAGTAATACATATGTAACAAAGTGGTGTAAAAAAGATTATTTTAAAAAGCCTGTTTGAGTTCGCGAGGTTACTGAGAAATTCAGCTGGACAGGATCTCTGGAGGAACTGTGTTGCAAAGCCTCCACAGTATGCCAGGTGGGATCTGAGGTTTCCTTTGGGAGCTCAAGAAAGCTATGGGAAGAGCTGTTTAAAAGTTAAATTCTGTGCTACACAGTCGTGGCTAAATTATTATGTGGGTTCATCATGGCTGTTCTTCTTATTATATATTATAGCTTATTTTTTTTAATGCGTTTGCAATTCACTCAAATGTTAAAATACACCTTTAGTTTAGCAACATAGTATTTGTGTTCAATATTTGTTAAATGGCTGATTATTTGAGCTTCTTTTAATGCTCACAAACTATTTTTTTAAGACTTCAGTAAGACAGCTTTCCTGTTTGTTGATATCAACTGAATGTTTTGGCTGGATATTGGAAATACTGTTGGTTTGTTGTTTGTTTGTTTTTCTTTTAGGATGAAAGTAAAAAAGCTGCCTATGATTCTAGCTCTCCATTTGAAAAGATTTAAATACATGGATCAGCTGCATCGATACACAAAACTCTCTTATAGAGTAGTTTTTCCTCTAGAGCTGCGTTTATTTAACACCTCAGGAGATGCCACCAATCCTGACAGAATGTATGACCTTGTTGCTGTGGTAGTTCATTGTGGAAGGTAATAACTCTGTTTTGCACAAGGGGCTGATAAGTTACTATGTTTAAAAGCCAAAACATGCAGTATCGAATAATTGTAATTGCATATAAAGATCTCTTAAAAGGATAGTTTCTTAGGAAAGTAAGCATTGCAGGGAGATGATACCAATCCTAATGAACATATGGCTTTTGCCATGATAGTTATTTGTGGAAAATAGTGACAGTGTATTTCATATGATGGATCTTTGTATGAACATAACTATATTTATAAAAAAACATGAACCATGCAATATCATATAACTAATAATATTTAGAGATGATAAAAAAGTGTCTTAGGAAGGGAAGCATGATAGAATAGATTTCTTTGTAAAGCGTCTCCTTTAGCGTGGGCTTTTTTTGAGGCTTGAGCAACATTTTCTGATATATATGCAATTACATTGTTTCCTTGCTTCCAAAGTATGACTATTAAATTTGTATGTAATTTTGCTATATTCAACAAATGTTTTTATAGTTTCATATCTTAAAATCAGGGCTGCTGTACAAACAGCGGATTGTATAGATAAAAGACTTGAAGTGTAAAATACTAATTAAACATCTAGAATCCTAGAATAATTTACATTGTGATGTCAACTACTTCAGAGCTCAAAGCAACACTAGCTTTGACATTAGATTAGGTTGCACTGTGCTCAGTTTCTTAACTAGGAATGCTGATTTCACTGCCTCTTTCAGCCATTAGTTTCAGTCCAGCGATGTTCTCTTTTTTTTTTGTTGTTGTGGTTTAGTTTGTTTTTTTTCCTTATATCCAGTCAGAATTTCCCTTGCTGCACTTTGTGACCACTGCTTATTGTCCTTTCTCTGTGCAATTCTATGAAGAGCCCAGTTCTGATTTCTTTAAAACTCTTCCTTTTTGGGTAGTGAAAGACAGCAATTGGTTTCCTCATTTAGTCTTTTCCAGGCTGAAAAAAGCCAGCTCCCTCAGCCTCTCTTCATCCTTTTGGTACTCTAACCCTTTCACAAATGTAGTGGCCTGCCACTGGACTTCCCCCAGTTTATCAGTCTTTTCCTTAAACAGACAAAGTCATGTCTGGGATTCCATGACCAGTTCTGGGACCCAGTTGGTGAGTGGTGGGGATTATCACTTCACTGCTGGCTCTGCTCTTGCAGTGCAGCCCCACATACACTCAGCCCTGTCACCAAAATGATGCGCTGCCTCCTAACAGCTCATCTTGTCAGCTTCCTGGGCCCTGCAGACAGCTGGTCTGCAGCTGGTGTTGTTGTTTGGAGTTAGTGTCACACAAGACTTTGCATTCATACTTGTTAAAATCTCATGAGTTTCTTACCAGCCCATTCTTCCAACTTTCTGAAGTCCCTCAAATGTCAGACTTGACCTCTGGTTGCCAGTTACTGCCCTTTGTTCCACCCCCATTCCTCCCTTAATAGGCCAAGAAGTAGATGGCTAGATCTCAGCTTAGTCAGGACAGTTTTGGGAAATAAGCCTTTGTGCCATAGTCTTCTGGGACACCCTCATTATGTATTTTATGGAAACATAACCAGTCTATTTCTGACCATTCTGTCCAGTTCTGACCATTTTTTTCTTCTTCATTCAAGCTGCAGTCTTGGAAACTTACCCATTCTCAGAGCTGTGGAGAGTGATAAGCTCTGTTGTCACTGGGTAATATAATTTGGGGCACAGACATGCCCCTCACAGGTGGCAACCTTCCCTCCCTGATCTAGACATAAAAAATGTGCTTTTAGCCAGTTAAGACCATTCCAGGACTACTTTACCTAGTTGTTCACATACAGTTTTTAAGGTTCAGCTGTTTCAGAAAATGTATTATTTGTTTTTCTGAAATCTGATTAGAAATAGGACACTTTAAAAGTTTTGTGGTTTTTCTGTCTTAGTTGTGGTGAAATTTCTTCTCTGCCATAAACTGCAGCTGTGCATTATAAGTTTCAGTTTAATTGGAGACCCTTGTCATTGCTGTGAGGATTCTTGAGGCTCCTAAACTGCCAGTTTAATCCAGTTTTGTTTATGGTGGACCAGATAGAGATATTCCTGATTGAGACTGTAGATGAACAGCAAAACTTTTTCTATCTGAAGATAAGCAATAGTTTGGTATCTGTTCAGTCCCTATAAAACCTCAGAATGTTTTCTTGATTTCACTTCTCTCTTTTTTTAAATTTCATTTATATTTTCAATGCCTGTGGTCCTTATTCCTTGTGTGAAATTTTAATCCTTTTTTTAGCACAATATTAAATGTAAAGATAAGTAAGACATCATAGAGCTGATGTAAGTGGATGGGGAAAAAGAAAGCCAACTTTCTAATAGAAATTGTACTGGTAGCTGTTTTAATTATTCTTTAAGTACTGCTTTTCTACAAGAAAAAAATTATTCATGAAATACATTTGTACATACATGTGTGTTATTTTCTGTGGTTTTTCCTAATTTTATTTTACAGTGGCCCCAACAGAGGACATTATATTGCAATAGTGAAGAGTCATGATTTTTGGTTGCTTTTTGATGATGATATTGTGGAGGTAAGCTTTGTATAACCCTGGACTTTTTTCTGGTATCAACCAGAGCACATGCACCCCCTTGTGTATATTATTACTTAAAGGAAAAGGACCAGTGTGCTAATGAATAGGGGGTTCAACTTGTCTCTAAATGAGCAATAACTGTCAGTGCAGAGCTGTGCTTTACAATTTGATTGTTCAATCTTTTGAGTTGCATTTTGGTTTTTATACTTTTAAAAATTAGCTTCTCTATTTATGGCCACTGTCCTTCCCTTTTGTTTAATAAGCTATTTCTGTGGCCAGGAAACATGGCAAATGAAGATACAGATACACTGATTTTACTGCATTTTTTTTCTGAGGGCAATTTTTTGGAGCAAGCCATTTGCTCTGGTTTTGTAGGAGTTTATGATTTCATGGAATGGATCAGTCTGGTAACCTGTTATATTGACTGTCCTGGGTTGTTTCAGACAAAGGTGTAACAAATATCAAAATAGGAAGAAACTTCGGGGTTTTGACATTTTGCCCTAAAACTTAAAAGGCCCCTGAAACAGGAGCCTTTTGCCTCCACTGGTATTCTTGCTAATATTAGCCATACTTCCAGTTCTTACTCTTTCTTAAAAAATAGGTTTCTAACTAATTTCCTGGAACAGCAGAATTCTATTCACCTGTTTTGACTTTGTCATCTTTCTGTTTCGTCAGTTACATTTTATTCTTAATTGAGAGAAAGAGCAGAGACTGGTGTTGTCCTTACATCATCTCAGGTTTTTTGGTTCTGTCATCTTCCTTTTTCCCCCCTTGTCTATTCTTGCGCATGACCAGAAGTATGATTGTGCTGTCCAAGTCTTTTCCCTGACTTTATTTGAATTACTTAAAGCTATAAAATGAATACTTCATGTTTTTCTTACAATGCACAAGAACTGCATCATTTAAAAGAAGAAAATTTAGTGAAACAGGTGTTGGACTTCCATTGTTAATTGGCCAGCTGAGTCAAGGGTATTAAAGAGGTCTTCTCTCCAAGCCACATGATGGACAGTTTTTCACACAGGAAATGGCCAACATGGAAATACGCAGAATGGTTGGGAAAGTAGAAGGATTGCCTCTGTGCCTTAACAAGACACACAGTAAATGGAAATGTCCCAATAAGGTCAAAAGTTGACTTTCCTCCAGGAAAAACAGCCAGCACTGTAGTAGATCTTGTAGCATTTCACAAACATCAAGGGCAATCTGTCCAGTTACAAAATAGTAACACCTGGCATTAATGTTTGGGTTTGTTTGTTTTTTTCCTGACACTTCTAAAAAGGAAGAGAGGACGAAGGAATCTTCCTTATTCTTAGATCTAAAACATTTCATTGATATTTAGGCTCATGGTTCATCAATTTGGAATGGCTCACTCCTTGCTGAGAGAGATTTTGTTACAAATGATGGGATTGAGGTGGAGTAAAACCTGCCCAAGTGAAGAAAAATGTATCTTTTCACCTCTTTGCTGTTTGTAGTGTAATTGCCCTTGATTAAACATGTGGCAAGAGATTGTTTTCAGTTTCTTTTGTAGGTGAAAATGATGACAATGAAAACTAGACAATATTCTTTTCATTTTCTTAGCAGAAGTTTTGCATCTTTCCACAAATCTGGGTTATAGAGGCTTTACAAGCTTACAGGGTCACAGGCAAACATTCTGTGTAAAAACAGGAGAGGAGGTTAGCCTTCTCTCTCAGCCCTCTCCTTGTTCTCCTCTGTGCTTGATTGGGTTACACTGCTTAGATTTAGAAAGGATAGTCTGTACTGACATTCTTCATATTGAATAGTCTCAATGGGATATTGTTGTTTTTAAAACTTACCTGTATGAGCACTGCGTATTAGGTTGCATTCATAGTAGGTTCACTTAATAAAATGTCTATGTGAATTGTATGTATCCACTGCCCTATGTGCAGTTGGTGGCAGAGGGGAAAATGAAACAAAACGAGTTTAAAATTTTATTTGGATTTTATTACTTTATGTAATTACGTTAAAGTTATTTTTGTTCTACAGTAGTTTTTAGAATGAAACTGAATGCCATGCATATGTTATGGGAGATATTATTAATTTAAATATTTGGGTTTTTACACACAGAAAATTGATGCACAAGCTATTGAAGAATTCTACGGGTTAACATCAGACATCTCAAAGAACTCAGAGTCTGGTTACATCCTCTTCTATCAGTCTCGGGATTGAGGAGGAACTGTAGCGAAGGGAGGTGGTTATGCCTCACGTCTTTCTAACTTGGAATGGAGCAAGCACTGAAAAAAAGGAAGGCAGGGAGCTCCATGGGCAGTAGCAGAGTTTGCACACAACTAAGGAAAGCGTTTGGGATTCTTAAAACCTTTGTATCATTTGGATTTTATTTGCTCAGGTATCATGCTGACTACACATCTCCACTGCACCCCATAAGCAAAAAGAGAGATACCAGCCACTCTTGCAGGAGCTTTCTGTTAGGTAATACTCTATGGTCCTAATTCAAAGCCCATTAAGGTCACTGGAGAACCTTTCATGGACTTCAGTGGAATTTGAATTGAGTTTGAACTGCACTGCCAGATTGGTGCAGTAGGAGCATTAGAAAACTGTATTTTATACAGACTTTGTGCGTAAAATGTAAAGGACTCTCTGTGAACTTAGTTTCCTGTGCTTAAGTTTAAAAGAATGAGGTTGGGAGGTTTTTAACCTGTAAGCAAGAAGATATAGCTGGGCCCAACACAATTGCCTTCTTGATGGTAGTAGTTTAACTGAAGATACAAACGGGTGTCAGGGAGGCAAGTATGTTTTGCTTCTCTGAAGAAGCTTAAGTTATTTATAATATATGATCGGGAACAATCAATAAAGATTTTAATCTCCGTATGGGGAAGGATTTGGTTTGTAATAGTTTATTTTTATTTATAAATTATTGTAACTTAGGATCTTGTGTATTGTCCTTTATTCTAACAAGTATTGGAAATTTTATATATTAATTTGAATTAAAAGTTATGTTTAAATGTTACACAAGAGCAAACAAATTCTAAAAACAATGCCTACAATGTCTGTAAAAAATTAATAACACAGAAGAGAGATTTCCTTCTGGAGGAACTGGTATCTAAATGAGGTACTTTAATTATATTAGAATATCCTCTTTCTATTAATGAATAAAAATAAAATCATAGAATCACAGAATCTTAGGGGTTGGAAGGGACTTCGAAAGATCATCTAGTCCAACCCCCCTGCCAGAGCAGGGTCTCCTAGAGCACATCACACAGGAACGCATCCAGGTGGGTTTTGAATGTCTCCAGTGAAGGAGACTCCACAACCTCCCTGGGCAGCCTGTTCCAGTGCTCTGTCACTCTTACAGTAAAAAAAAATAATTCTGATGTTCACCTTGAACCTCCTATGCTCCAATTTGCATCCTATCACTGGACATCACTGAAAAAAGCTTAACTCCATCTTCCTGACACTCACCCTTTACATATTTGTAAACACTGATGAGGTAACCCCTCAGTCTCCTTTTCTCCAAGCTAAAGAGACCCAGCTCCCTTAGCCTTTCCTCATAAGGGAGATGTTCCAGTCATCAAACTATTACATAGAAGACTTTAGGAATGTGTATCATAAGAAACTGATGGTGCAGTGGTGGTATACTCGTCTTTCTAGTTCTTTAATAATTTGTTATTGTTTTATACTCTAAGCACATTAGAATGGTTTGGAGCAAAATAAACCATTTTCAAAATATTATTTACTCTTTTAAATATGGATCGACTTCTGTGGCATGGGTAACTATCTTAAAAATCACTCAAGGTCTCAAGTATCAGTTATGTGTGAGTAATAAAAAGAAACAGGCTCAGAATTTCATGAGACCAAAATACTACATTCCTTTAAAATAATAATACTTAAGTCCTGTAGGATGACAGTTTCTGAAACTAAGCAGTTTACCTTGCTTTACATTTGTGAAACAGCATTAAGAATTGAATCTTGACAAAACACCTGATCTGTGAGAAATGTGAACTATTGTGATTTGACATTCTTTCACTTAACAGTTTGTTGTTTGACAGTAGCTGAATGTAATTTCTGGAAAGTCATGGGATGTGCATTCCAGATAATGGCAATCAGGTCTTTAATGTCCTTATCACTCTCTCTTCAGCTAGTGATTCTTATGTTACTGTAATTTTCTAAAGTTATTTTATTGATACTGTTACAACTTTTTAAATGAATGTCTCCTGTCTGCTGCTATAACTGACTATTTACTTACCTGTATCTTTTAGCTCAGGAAATGACTTCACCTATTCATTCAGTTGAACAAATCTTTAACAGGGTCACAAAGTGAATTGGGCTATTTAGCAACTGTCATGCTGTAACAAATTGCTTTTGTAAAATGCAAAGTTTCTAAAGCCTTGGTTTGGCAAGATTCTTTTATAGAAAATTATATATCATTATTTAACTACCAGCATTGTAAAGGAAAACTTAAATATTGTGAAAGATGCAGAAAATATTGGATTTTTCTTAAAGGATTAAAATAATTTTAAAACCTTTTTTCAGCTTTCAGTGGGAAAAGGGTTAAGGGGTGAATCAATTGGATAATGGTGCATGTTAGAAGGATGAAGTCCTTTGCATACTAAAGGTACAGTATTGTAAAAGAACTGTCACATTACTTTTTGCTAATTGAAAATGTTTGGTCTTTTTTTCCTTTTTTTGGTTTCCTTTTTTTTGTGTAGTTAAAAGCTGAGACTAGTTGCTAAGCATTTTATACCCTAACAAAACGTAAAACATTTTTGTTGTATCCCTGGTTTTACTCCTGCAATGTATTTTTATAAGATACTGACTTTTATTTTGTATAGGGTTTTTGAGATAGTATTCCAAATTATATATTTTGGTTTTCTTTTAGTGCAGCTGAAATAATTGTAAATTCTTAATTATACTGATATCAGAACCTGCAACTTAAAAAAAAAAGAGGCAGGGAAGTACAAAATATAACTGATCGGTATGTAAAACATGATAGGGTTTTTTTTTCTTGGCTGTAATACAGTGGGGAGTGTGGAAAAGTTGTCAGTTGTTGTAAATGGTGGAAATTACTTGCTGTGTAACTATGTAAATGTTAATTGGGACTACAGTCCCCTATTTTGTATATTGGAGCAAAAAACTTCTATTAAATAAAGTATGTTCTCTAAAGGTAAGTTCTGTGTCCTCTGTGGAGCCCGAACGGTTAGTCAGCTGCCTTTTGTGCCTTCCAGGGTTTTCAAATTGAAAAAGTCTCTGGAATTTCCTGTATTAATCAAACTGGCTTGAGCCATGGAGGGAGAAGTGTGTTTAAATATATATCTTCATAGATGTGTTCGTATGAAAATAGTTTGGTGGCAGCCATAATTTTGGTGGTATGCTTGCCTAGAATTAGCTTTTAGGGAAGGTGTTGGTTTATGAGGTAGAGGAGAAGGAAGTGTTTTGAAATACTGTTCTTTCTTGCCTTTCCTAAAAGCAAATCTGTACCTTGCTGTACAGTATGCAGCCAGGTTACCCAAGGGTCTCTTGGATCGCCACCTTGTGGGAGGGAAAACGGAAGGAAAGAAAGATAGGAATGTTTACAGCTCAAACATCAGAGAGAGACTGGACAGGAGTCCAGTGTCAGAAAAAAAAAAGGTACAGCTGGTTACAATATCCGTGTGTGATTTGGTATCAAGTCATTCTCTTGCAGTATATGTTACTGTTTGTAATGAATACATATACTTAGGGTTTTACAACCAGTTTATACCCTGCCATATTTGCAGCTGCATTGCCCACGTCAATAGCCCTTCACTGCATGAAAATAGTGACTTCTAGGTGTTCAGGTACATGTCTGAACAGTTAAACTCAATTGTGTTTTCAAACTTCAGACCTTTTGCCATAGCCTTTGACAGCCATGTAGGACTGACAGGCATAACACAAGATGCACAGAAGATCTGCATCCTGCTGGAGCAGCAGCTTGAAGCCAAACAGGGCAACCTGGCTTGTTCCCCCCGTCTGTCTCAGTGTTTCCACAAGCCCTATTCCATATGTGCTATTTGGATCATACACAGATGAAAGATTGTATTGCTTGGTTACTTTTTTTGGTGATGTTTGTTAAGTTTAAAACCTGAAGCATCTGAGGCCTCTGCTTACTTTCATAATTCCCTTATTAAATAAGGGGAACTTTATATGGTGCTATGTGGTCCGATCTCTCAGCTGTAGGTTTAATATTATCATGTATAGACTCATTGTTAAGCTCATCCTAGTAACTAAAAGAGATTGTGATGTGTGAAATATTAAGTCCTCACTTAGAACTTACTTATCTTGGTTTCTTGCCTTTTTCTTCAGAAATTTCCAGTTGCCCTTACCAGAAAAATCCTGTGTACAGTTAGTGTCATAAGCAGATTCTCATACTTTTCTTCATAACAGTTTATTCAAAACTAGCAGTTGTCCCTATGTGTAGTATACCTCCACAACATTACTTACAGAAGAACAGGGATGAGTTCTCTCACACACACAAAGCCTTGCCTACTTACGCACATGAGGAGGTGACCTCTTTTTTTTCTGTTTAACTGCTGACTTTGTTCAGTTACAGAATTAAGCTTGGACTGAAAGGACTGAAGACTGAGAGTGGAAATTTAGAAAGTGTTGAAAATGCATCAACAACTGAGGATGCAAAAAAGGGTTGAGTGGTGGTTTGTTTGTTTGTGTGTTTTGGTATGTTTGGTTTGGTTTTGGTTTTCATTTTTGGGTTGGTTTGGTGTGTTTATTTTAAGTTGCCTGAGAGCAGTTATTTGAGACTTGCTAGTCATCCCTTCAGATGTATGCATAGATTAAGCCAGCAGTACATGTATGTCTTTATCTGTAAGAGGAGAGGACTTCAGTACATGTTAATAATCAGTTGGTTGCATTATTATATTGCAGATGCTTTTGTGACTTCTTTTCCTAAGTAAGGTAGATACGGTTTGTTTGCTTTCAAAGAGCAGCTTTACAGTATAAGCTGTCCATTTCCCCACACACACACATTTTTCTGGGTTGATCTTAAGTGTCTTAGAAGTTCAGCCTTCATATACCCTGCTGATAATGCAATGTGCATGTGTTTCTGTCTTGTCAGGCTTCAAAGTCCTCTAACCTCTCTTAAGCATAACATCAGATGTATAATACATTAGTACCTTTACAAACAAGCCCCCAAGTACTCAATTATTACTGAAATTAATATTCTACCTAATCTGTATTAAAGGTTTGTTGATTTTGCAGCAGCTTTGCTACTGTTATAAATGAACTACACAAGTCAACTACCATGCAAACCAACACAGCAGCTTCATCTTTTAAATTCAGAGATCTCTGGAATCTATTGCTTACAGTCTTAATGACAGAGTGTGGTGAGGCAGAAATAAATTTTCTTTGGTCTGTGTTCAAAAATGTCTGAAAAATTGTCTGCCTCTTAACATTTTTTTCTTAAGTCAGTTAATTTTTAGGCTAAACCTAAGAATCTGCTGCTATTGTTGATTAACCCCTTTGGGGGAACTTGTGTAAGAATGTGTTGGATAAGGAGGATTATTTTTAGACATCACCAGTTTTGAAGTGAACTGAGTAGTATCTTGCAGTCTCTTCCCAAAAGTACAAATAAATAATATTCTTTCTTTCCCTTCAATGACTTGTGATTGCTACCTGCATAAGAGATTGTAAGGGCTCAGAAAAGGGCAAGGTACTTTCTACCTAACTCTTTGTATAGAACTCGTGTTGGCAGCATTAGGGAGCTTGTAATTACAGAAGGATCATCAGACATGTCCTTGATCTGCATTCTGCAGGTGATGTAATCCAGGAGACAGAATGCACAGCAGGATCTATCAGAAAATCTGGAGAAGTAGCATTACAGTTGTTTCCTAGCACACTAAATATAAAAGCAGCATTTATCAAAAAGAAAAAATATTGCATTTAATGTAGATTTCTGGTGTTTGGAGAATTTAGGGAGTACTCAAAATACCCTGCCATGCTAGGTCTTTGTTCCTTATCAGAGTCATGCCTTTGTGCATGTGTTTAATTTGCTATTTAAGCCTGTATTTGAAATTTCCATCTGTACACAAATTTGTTGAGTTGATATGATTGTATTAAATGAGTACTCCTTCAGAAACAGTTTATGCATACTTGTCAATCCAATTTAAATATAATCTTTTAATGGTCTGATCTGAAAAGCATTTTCAGCTGCTCACTAGGTTTCATTTCTGTGGTTTTTGTTACTGATTTTTAAGTTACAAAAAAAAAAAATATAATTAAGATCTCCAAATATTTTATTAGCATGTTATATTATTAAGTGATACAATGTCCATGGATGCCTGAAAATCTCGCTGCCATCAAGTATCAGCTGTTCAGAATTTTAACGCCATCACATCATAACAAGTTGATACACATCAGTGACTTTGAGCTGTGATTGTTACTTCAACTCTATTTCAGTAAATGTTGCTTTATTGTAATGGCTGCTTTAATCAGCTCTCAGGAGATGTGCTAACGATGTTCAGCCTGAGGTTGCAAACTTTCATGCCTGCACGTTTATTTGTGTTCCAGAAGCTGATTATCCTGATGTTATGTCACGTCAGCCTTCTCTCAGCATCTTTCATGACAAGGAAGACTGCTGATATGCAGCTACGGGCAGCGTTTACTAAATTACTGTGCTGTATTTCAGAGATTAGATCAATGTTTAAGATTTTTTGCAGTTAAAAATACCTGGAGCTTTTTGTCTTCTAACCTTCATGCCTCTCTGGTGAAAGTACTCTTCAGTATCAAAACCACTTGTTGGAGTAGTGGGATTGAACAAATACAACCTTGATGTACCCCTTTCTTCCTCTTTTTAAGGAGACTGAAAGATAGTCAACATTTCTCCCTAAGACTGTTACACAACCAGAAACATATTTGAAAAAGGAAACTTGTTTTATGAAAGATAACCTACAGAGTTTGCTTGGAGTTCAGGGTGGAGGTGAGGTGGTGTTACACAGAGATCTATCAGAATGAGCAGCAGGTTGTATTAATACCTGTTAGGAGCTGGATACCAAGGAGGTATCACTGTGTTTGCTGATCCCAGTGTGTTCTAGTGGGACCCAAATTTTATGGAGCAGCCACCAAGAACCTTCAGTGAATATCTAGGAAAAAACTGCATTCAGTAGGATTGTACTTGCTAATCATATGCAAGGCTCTGAGACTGGCCAGTGCTTCTTTCCATTATCTTTTTGGGTAAAAGGGAGACAAATTTGAAGGTACAATTTTGATAGGTACAGGCTATTTTTATTTATTATTTTCTTTTGCAATAAAATTTTGGTAACTTTTTCTGAATCACAGAATATTAGTGGGAGAGACTACAGGTTGAGATCAAGAAATATGTTCCACACATGGATCACAACACCAATTTGCTTCTTTTTTTCTATATATCAGATACAGAAAAATTAAGAATTCACCACGGGAGAAACAAGACAAAAGTTACTGTAGCTGTCTTTTGTTTTTCTTCATTATGGGATTGTGTGCAAGGCAATAAATATGTTTTGGGAAAAAGGTTAACTTGGACATTTAAAAAAAATACAATGCATAATAATTTTCTGCTTCAGTGAGCAGTATAGTAATTGCTAAAGAAGGAGAAGGAGACTCCACAACCTCTCTAGGCAGCCTGTTCCAGTGCTTTGTAACCCTCACAGTAAAGAAGTTTTTCCTAACATTGAAGTGGAACTTCTGTACTCTTGTTCACATCCATTGCCCCTTGTCCTATCACAGGGCAAAACTGAAAAGAGATTGGCCCCTCCTTGACACCCATCCTTCAGATATTTATAGACATTAATTAGATCCCTTCTCAGTCTTCTCCAGACTAAACAGCTCCAGGTCTCTCAGCCTTTCCTCATAAGACAGGTGTTCCAGTCCCTTAATCATCCTCATAGCCCCTCTGTTGGACTCTCTTGAGTAAATCCCTGTCCCTCTTGAACTGGGGAGCCCAGAACTGCACACAACACTCCACGTGAGGTCTCACTAGGGCAGAGTAGAGGGGGAGGAGAACTTCCCTTGACCTGATGGACACCCTCTTCTTAATGGAGTAAGACAGCAGGATGGCACTGACCTTCTTGGCCACAAGGGCTCATTGTTGTCCTGTGGATAACCTGTTGTCCACCAGGACTGCAAGTTCCTTCTCCACAGAGCTTCTTTCTAACAAGTCAGTTCCTAGTGTGTACTGGTGCATGTTGTTATTCCTCCCCAGGTACAGGAGGCATATGAATGTCTTTAGCTACACAAGTATCAAATTCCATTTTGGAAATTGAGAAGGAATAACGTGAAAATACAGCTGCCCTGTGTCTCAGGAGTTTCTAGGACTTATGCCTATCCTTGGTGGTTTTTACATTCAGGTCATTCCTTGTTCTAACTTGTTCTATTTAGTGGCTCCTAACTGAGGGACATTTAGCATCTGCTCATGAAGATTATCTCGTTAAACCATGATCTAACTTCAATTTCCATTGCTGGCAGAGTATGGGTAGAAAGCACTTCCTGATATTTCATGGCTGTTTACATAAGCACTAAGAGCAGCACAGCATTTTCTGTTTTGTTCTCTCAAAGACTGGATAAGATTGTAGGGGTCAGCATGCAGGGAGATTAAAAAACCCAATTAATCATTACATTTAATAGGAGTTATGTATTTTAAGTACCTTTGTTGATAAGGACCACAGATAGCATAGTGTAAAAGCCTGTGGAAACAAGGAGTGCTGAAAGTTTGTGGTCTTGAATATCTGAGAGAACAAACCTTCCGAGTGCTCCATAAGAGCCTGTGGACCCTCAAAATGCAATAGCTCTCCCTAAGCATTGTCTTGGAGATGTTGATTCAAAGCAAATGACTTAACTTTTTTTGGTGAAATAAAAATTAAGGAAGCATTTTTCCCATTCTGTAAGCAATGTCTGTGTGAATTTGGAGGCTTGAGATGTTTTTCATAGAAAATTAATTGGATGTTTTGTGATTAATAATTTACTGAAATACTTCTCATAGGTTATTAAGTTGTGTGAATTGAAGTTCTAAGTCACCTTATATCAGTGCTGGTTTGCCATAGTTGCTGTTATTTTTTTAATTACAGTAAGGAAGACCTAGAGCTTAGAAGACACTTGTCACATTAACATTCCATTTATTTGGCAGATTGGTCTGTTAGGGATGTCTAGATAATTATATTTAAATCACTGACTCTTGCTAATGGCCAACTTGAGGGTTTTTTCCTACAAATCTGTCAGTTCTTGAATGTTTCTTCTAAAGCATGAGGAGGAATTTAAAGACGTTTTGACGTGCTCATGCAGATGTAAGCTCATTGTAGACATACAAATGCTTACACTGCACAGTGTCTGACTACAGATGCTTTCAAACTGCTACTTTTACACTGGAAAACAGGCTATATATTTTTAAAAAATTCTGAAACTCAAGTGCCTGAGGCTAGTTGCCTCAATATGAATTAAAATTCTACTTCTCTTCTGAGTATTTTTTCAGTGCCAATAGTTAAAGAGTCCTGAAATGAAAAGGAGCTACATAGTCTCAATGTCTTTGGAAAGGTAATTTTAATGTAGATGCCCAATACAGAGTTGTAAGCCTAATTTTTGACACAGAGTTGACAATTTTGGACTGATTTATTAATAGATGAATCCATCTCGTAGACAATGGTGAAAATCTACAGCTCCACATAATTGGAAAGAAATATTTGCCTTATTAAATCCTAGTTTTCTTAAAATCATTGGAGCTAGTAATAGCAATGTTCGAAGTGTTAGGAATGCTCTAAGTGTGGCATGATAGCCTAGCAAATTCAAACCTCTGTGAGCACAGATTTGTGGTTATGGATGATTAATTTCATACAAAAATACTAACACCAACAGCAAGAGCTTTCACATACTCCATGTGGGAGAGGTCTATCTTCTTTAAATAGTCTTCTGAAAGCAGTTTTTGCTCATAACTTTACTGTGCCCAGTTAATTGCATAAATCTTTCTCCAGAATCTGGTCTAGTCTTCTTTAGATACCATTTGGAGCTTGCAGAAAACATTCACAATAACTTTGGATTCCTTTATAAATTGTAGTGAATGAGTTTCAAACTAAAACTGAGTTGAAGAATGCAGCCAAACATCATTACAGTTAGTTCATGCACAGTCCATTAATGGCTTTCTTATTACACATAGAATTTTACATCTTCAGAACTGAATAATACTTGAAGTACTGTTCTTATTCTGTTTTCTGAGACTGGTGACCTTAGCTTTTTTAGTTTTGATAGGCATATGTGCTGTTTGAGAAGAAAAGCCCCCTCCAGTGACACGCAATAGACTAACCTCCAAAATTATATAAACATGTATGTGTGTTCCTGTATGTCATTGAGTAAATATAGAAATAAATATTGATGGTGATGTTGATTAATCAAGTGTAATTCTGAACTATAGGATGGCCAGCTGACTGGAGGTTTGTTTTTTTTGTGTTGTAAATGATGCCTTGGTTGCTGGATATAAATATTGGCCTTTCCCTAGTATATGTCTTGTGCTCTTTTCAACAAGTCCTGAGAATAAAAGCTAAATCAGGTGTTCTGTTGCTGGATTAGAACTGGCAAGCAAGTGGTAATACTGGCACTGTACAAAATACATGTACTCCAATGAATACAAACTGTGATTAGTGTTGCCCCATATTACTCAAGAACAGGGCCAACTGACACACTGGTTATGGATCAGATTTATCCAAATTAGTGATTTCATGAAAGGGCAATTGAAGGCTCAACTTCTGGAGACTCCCAAACCATGCTGAGTGGAGAGAGCAGGGAATGCCACCAGGATGCCCTTGTACCTGGGCTCCATGTTTGGCTCTGGCTGTCTTGTGGGAGGACAAACATTGTACTCTGCCACAGAATTCAAACACTCTTGCTAAACCAGTCCTCCCTAAGGCAGCTCCACGTGGGATATGTGCTAAGTATTTGATTGTCATCAAGAATTTCACTGATGACTAATTGGTTATTAGGGTTTTTTGCTTTATAGTGCTGTTGTGAGGAAAAGCAGTTGTGTTCATGTCAGTTTTAAAAGCAGGACTGCTCGAGCAGCTTTGTAAGAAAAGGGAATCTAATTATGTTGAAACGTGTTTCTCTTTTGGTGTCAAAAGTGAGATCCAGCAACTTGCTTCAGCAAGCAATGGGATTGCAGAAGGGAGCTTTGGAGAACTTTCAGCTTGTTGGGCATGCAATGGGCCACCTACCAAGGCTCACTCCTCAATAAGCATAACACCTTGGTGCTCTGAGCCTAGTGCAAGCTTCCAGTGAGATACTGGCTCAGCCATCATCCTGTGCCACGGATAGAATGTTCTCTATGTGGAAGTTTCTCCTTGCAAGTCTGAACTTCTCTCTCTTCAGTTTATGACAGTTGTCTCTTGTTCTCCCACCATGTACCACAGAAAATAACCTGGCTTCCATTTTCTGTATTTTAGAACAGAATCACACAGAATCTTAGGGGTTGGAAGGGACCTCAGAATATCATCTAGACCAACCCCCGTTGAACTATTCTTACTTAATATGACTGTATTAGTGTTTGGGATTGTCCCAATCCACATGCAGGACCTTGCCCTTAGTCTTGTTGAATGAGCCCACCTCTCAAGCCTGTCAAGGTCGCTCTGGATGCCTCCCTTCCCTCCAATGTGTCAGCCTCACCACACAGCTTGATGTCATCAGCAAACTTGCTGAGTGTGTGCTCAATCCCACTGCCCATGGCCCTGACACAGATGTTAAATAGTACCTGCCCCAATGCCAATGCCTGTGACAGTGATGGAAACTACAGTGTTTATCTAGTGATGATACTAGTTCAATATTCTTTCTAATTCCTTTATTTTTTCCCCCTTTCCTGGTGGTGATGATGGTGATTTCTACCTGCTGTGGGATTCCTTTGCAGCTCCATGTAATGCATTTTCATGTTCTGTCCTGCATAGCAGGCACGTTGGATTTTCCTGCTGCTGCAATTAAGCTACAGTGCTGGACGCTGGGGGCATCCTTGGGGGGCGGCCCTGGGGATGCAGTGCTCCTGCTGCCCTGCTGTGATCCCTGGCTTCAGGGCAGGGCAGCTTGCCCAAACAGCATCACCCTGAAACCCAGCAGGGTCTGGGTAAGGCAGGGAGGAAAAGCTGCACTAAACCAAACTGTGTGTTTGAACAGCTTTTCTGTGCACGGCTGTCTTAGCACTGCTGTGTTTAGCAGCAGGCCTGGCTCAGCTCTTCTGCAGTAACAGAGGGAGCTTGCCAGAGGGCCACTCGCTGCCTGGCAGGGAGCACAGCACCAGCCCTGAGAATTCCTGGGTTTCTGTCAACAAATAATGAGCAGATGCAGGATGGACCCCTGAAAAGTTGTGCTTTTGTGTTCATGATGTGAAGTGAGGCGTTATCCAAACAACACTCCAGTTCAATGCACTGGTTTTCATTGAAGATGAGATGGAGTTTCCCAGTCGCTTGCTCACGGGATGCTGCTGCTGCCCCTCCAGCCCACTGCTAGGGCAGCTCCCCCAGGACTGCTGACCACTGCCTCAGGGTGCATGTCTCCCCAGCACCCTCTGCCTCCTTTTTCCTTGTCAAAATATCAGTTCTTGTCTCCCCCCTCCCCGGAGAGGTGAACAGCTTGGTAGCAAAGCACAAAACCTCAGAAACAAAACTCTTGAGTAAGGGTTTTATAAACATCACACTAATTCTTTACAAAATGCTGTAATCAGGAGTAATGAGAGGAGGTGCAGTTCTGGCATGCTGCTGATTAGGTACTAAAACCCTAAGCACAGTTGTCAGCACCTCTCTCTCCAGTGGTAATTCAAGATGTGGTTCTCCTGACAAATCCCCGTCGACGGATAAATAAAGTGACATTTGGTTACAATCACCTGAAGTTATGGCAAAACCCATTCACTTGAACAGTCTCTGGCAAAGTCAAGAGGACTTATTCCATTTGCACTGAAACATGAAAATATATTGCTGTCTTTTTTTATAAACAGTTACTGAAAATTGCACTTGTTATTTCCCCACAGCCGATGGCAGCAGCGCTGCTTCCTCACCTGGCCAGGCTCCAGCCCAGCCTGCTCTGCCTGCCAGGGCTTGTTGGGGAAACCAGCTCCCAAGCTGTAATATATCCCTCCAGCTGGTGCCTGTGCAGCATTACTGTAGGGATGTGCTAATTACCTGGTATTCATTTAAGCAGAGACAAGCACACAGCACTTTCTAATTTGCAGGTAGGATGAAGATGTCTGACAGTGGTCCTGCTTTTGACAGCATTTTGGTTTGCTGAGGTGGTTGTTGCCCTGGACAAAATGGGTGTTACCAGTTTCTGGGAGATGTTGATATTTGGATTTTATTTCCTTTCTATCCCAGCTGAGAACATATATACAAATGTTGGAAACTTCCTGTGAGTCAGAAAACCTCAACACACTAATTTTTAGATTTTAAAATTTCCTGTGAAGTGGGTGTCATTTGGAGATCCATAATCATACCTTATTGTGGTTTTGATAAACCATGATGCAAAGGGTTTCAAGAGTCCATATTTATTGCTGAGATCTTGGTGGAAGGGAAAGTGGCTGTTTTGCTTTAGAAAATCTCTTTTCACATAATCACAGACTTGTTAGAGTTGAAAGGGATCTCTAGAGATCATCTAGTCCAACTCTCCCACTGAAGTAGGATCACCCAGAGCACTGTACACAGGACAGCACCCAGGAGGGTTTTGAAAATCTTGAGACATGAAGAGCCCACAACCTCCCTGGGCAGCCTGTTCCAGTGCCTTGATCACACTGTCATCTTTTGTGTTTACACACACACACCCTCCCTTCCCCCCCCACGAATGCCAGGCTGGGCAGAGAGAGGTGCTGGGTGGCACTGAAGCTGCCTGGCAAGTGAGATCTTTGAGGCACTGGGGATGCTCAGGAGGCTTCTGGTCCTGGGCTGGTGCTGTGCTAGACCCTTCCTGCCATCCAGTAGCTCCTGGGGGGCTGGGGTGACATCCTGGCCCAGCTAATCGAGTCTCCCAACCTAGAGGAGAGTCCACCATGAGTTGCAGGGAAAGGTTTCATCCCTGATCCCCAGTGGACTGAAAATTCATAAATTATGGAAACCCTGATGGCTGGCATTATATTTCTTGGTAACAGGTTGGATTAACTGGGAGGTCTAAGGGGGCTGTGGCTGTTCAGCATCCCTGCCCATGGCTCCTGCTGCCAGGGGCTCAGGATCTCTCTCCCCTTGTTCCTGCTGCTGCCAGCCATATCCTGGGAGAGGAGTACCTTTTCCAGACCTTTAAAGACTGGGAAACTAGAGGGGAAGGTGTTTACCTCTTCCTCTGATATTTACCATAGAAGAAAGAACAAAATCCAGACCAGTGAAGGCAGACAGGTTGGCAAGCGTTGCTAAACCCAGGAATCTGATGAGCTGAGCAGATGGGTTGCTTTTGCTTCAGAGAGGAGTGGGATTTGGGCTCTTGTCCCCCAGTGATGTGCTGAGGTGCCAGCTGCCACACCAGTGAGCTCTGGAGGATTGTCTCATCCTCTGCACACAGCAGCTCCTCCTCTCTGCAGGGTGGTTTTCCTCACCTGAGAGACCTTACTATGGAAATGCTTCCCCCTGAATTTTGTTCCTCATCCACAGCCTTCCCTCCATGCTGTTTCTCCAGTAACTTCTAAAGCAAATCTGAGCAAGGCACAGGAGTCTCAACGGTCATCAAGTTTCTCCACAATTTTTGCATGCTGGTGGATGGGCAAAGGAGAAGAACCAAACTGCTATTTCCACTAGTTGTTTATTTTAAAGGTTTTATAGGGTTTTTTTCAGGTAGTGAGGAGTGAAAACCCACTCTGAGAGCTGAAGATGGAAAAATCAACTCCCTGCCAAGTGTCAGTGACTTTGCTCCAAATCCCAGGGGTATTTCCTTAACATCACTGCCCTCCCAAGCTCTTCAAATAGTTCAGGTTTTTGTTACAGCACTTCCCCTCCACAGAGGGGACTATGCAATTTTTTTATGCTGAATCTAATTTTATTTCCATCCGAGTTGGTATTTTCCATTTAAAAAAAAAAAAAAAAAGAAGAAGAAGAAAAAAAAAGTATTCCTCCAATAGCATTATCCAAACACAAGTCAGCACTCATTTTGGGTGATTGTTTACAGTCTTCATTATGTTCACACTGGGACTTTTCTGAAAAGCTTCCATTAGGGGCCCTCAAACCTCAGCACAGGGAAGCTGGCCAGAGGTGTGACAGAGTTAAATGGTGGCTGGTTTGATTCCAAGTATGATATGAAGATATTAACCATGGTACCAGTGCTAGGGCCTTAGTCAACCTGCCTTGCAGCTCCTGGCTGGCGTGTCACTCTCTTAGAAACACTTTAAACTAAGGCTTACCCTTGGTAGAAGCAAATATCCCAGGAGTCGACCTCCAAGCCCTTTGCTGTGGACAATGCCATTGAAATTAAGGTCTGCACCTGCAGCCAAGTTCAACACCTTGGCTGAGCCAAGCCCCCCTGCCTCTGAGCAGTCCAGGGGGCTGTGCTGCTGTGCTGCAGCTCTGCCCCGAGCCGAGAGCCAGCTCCACTTCCCACCTGGCTGTGCTGAGCAGTGATCCAGAGCTGCACAGCCCAGACAGCACTGGCATTTCTTTAGGTGCTCCTCTGAGCCCTTAACTCCCACCTTCTGCTTTGAGACTAGATGTAGGTATTCAAGTCCCACAGATACTTCAGCTGTCACCAAAGGCAGCAAGAGCTTGAGTAGGCAGTGACATATTTTGAGAGCTGATGATAAACCCATGGAAAGGGTTTTGTGGTTGCACTTTAAATGAATTATTCACCAACTCTGCCACAGTTTGCTTGTCTGGAGTAGCCAGTGACTTGGACTTACAGTCAGAAGTCCTCGCTCTCCGTGTGTGAGGATCCCTCCTAGCACAGTTTACACCAGCCTGCTTGGTGAGGGGCTTGCATCAGCCCCTGGAGTACATCTGACTGAGGCAAGGGAAGGACAAGTGGTCTGTCAGCTCACTGCCATCAGCAGGGAGGAGGGGAACTGGAAACTTGAGCAAAAGTATTTTTGACCTGGGATGGGGTGAAAAGCCCTAGGCCATGGGCATGAAGTGGGTCTCCACCTCAAAGTACTCCTACCCCGTGTCCCAGAGCCTTACCAGGCGCTTTTTTTGCAGGGAGCAGTGCTAAAGGCAACCATTGCCTCCCTTCCAGATTTGTTTCTACCCATTATGTATAAACCATAGAAAGAGACCAAGAACAGGACTCCCATCCCACCATCTGAGAGGACACCACCTTTTGTGTATAAGAAGGTTTCCCCTTTCTTGGTTTCCATCTCTGTGCTGCGTTACTTGTTGTATTGTGCCCAGTTCAGCAGGAGTGCTCAGGCCATATGCTCAGCCAGGCTCCCATCCCTTGGCCAAGCACCAAGCCATGTGTGGACATCAGTATTGACTTGCAGGTTGGAGACAGGAGCCTTGGAAAGAGACAGCACATTTGGGTCACTTGCTCTCTCCACCATTTTCTGCTGGCTTGCTGGGTGCCCCTCCCAGCTCAGAAGGGAAAACCCTGGTGTGAGTGTCTTTGCTCTGTTCTGCCTGTGCAGCTGTGAAGTGTGTTTTATTTTCAGTGGGGAAAGTGAGATGAAGGGGACAGATGCTGGAAGCCTGCATTGCAGCTGCCTTGGTCACTTACCAGACCTTTCTGTGAATTATTCCCATTTCACATGTAATGTCCTTATTTCAGGTGTATTACATGAGAGATGTAAGTGAAGAAACAGCAGCTGCTGCAGCAACGGGTGCCTGCAGGGTAGAGCAGGAGGTGCTCCCTGCAGCCATGGCAGTCCTGAGGAGCTCAATGCTGGGCAGCAGAGCTCAGCTTCAGGTGGGCACCTATGAGGCATCTCCCTACAGCTTTGCAGACCCTTAGTTGCCACCCTGGCCCCACAGCTCAGTAGCCAAGCTCTCATGAGACAAGGGTGTTCTGGTCTCCCAGCAGACTGGGCAGAGGTAACATTCACTTTCAGAGGGTCTACTGGAATCTCTGCAAAGAGACAGCCAGACCCAGCTTGGATTAGCTAAAGCAGCACATTTATTTTAAGGCACAGACAACTAAAAGATTCAGAAAGAACTACAGGAAGGTTTTCAAAACCATTTCTTAAAATCCAAGTATGTAGGAGGTGAAGATACTGCACTGCCAGGCTCACACTGGGCTGTGTGGTTTAGTAGGTCAAATGGAACACAAATGTAACTTCATTCCTCTCTTTTCTGCCTGCTGCCTTGAGATATAGGCCAACTTCCCTTTAGATACAGTTGAAAAGTAGAATATCTGATTTCCCATTGTCCAACCCACCTGTACTGCCACTGCCTTCAACAAAGGTCAGAAACTCCTGCTGTCTGTTAAGAAGCAGTGCCCAGGTACTTATTCCTTTTGTCAAATCTATACCAAAATCTCTTTCACCTTAAAATCCTTACCCCTAGTCCTGTCACTACAGGCCCTGGTAAAAAGTTGTGTCCCCTTCATCATCTGCTGTATGTGGTATGGGACCGTGGTCCCTGCTGTGCCCACAGTCCCTGTCTGCAACTTGGGTGGGGAAGGACCAGGAGGTGGTAGCTGGGGGTGGCAGCAGCTCGTCCAGCACCTCCTGGTGGGCACTCACTGGAGGATGGTCTGCAGGAAAGTTGCTGGGGTGTCAGGAACATGCCTTGTGCCTACAGCTGTAGTGAGAACCTGCATCTTGTTGCTTTTCTCCTCAACAAATTGTATGTAGGTGGAATCAATTATATGTAATGTGCTTCAGCTTCCTAAGTGCAAAGCATAGGAGGCTAAAATGTGCCCCAGATTGACGTCAGCAGTATTTCAAGTATGTAGCTGAAGGCAGCACTCCTTTGATATGTCTGTTAGTATCTGTTTTGCTGCTGTCATGGATAGTTCTTTTCTTCCATTAGTCTGCTTAGAATCATTTTTTTAAATCTCATTTTAAGTAATGATTTTCACCAACAAACAAAAGAGAATCAGCAAAGACCAAGCAGGGGTGTGTGTGATGATTTCAACAATATGATGCTGTAGAAAATATTCCTTTGAGCTTTCTGCATTCAGAAATAAGCCCAGAGTCACATTCTTTGGAGGTGCAAAGGGCATTGGTCACAAGTCAGTGGACTTCAACCTGTGCCTGTGTCTCCTGGCTCTCAGGGATCCAGATGTGCTTTCATAAGCACATGTATTCAGTAAGAAACTGAATTTCAGCAGCTTCAGCAATGTCAGAGCTGGCTCAAAGCTGTGCTGGCAAATTTATTTCTCTTGCAGGCATCAGGCACACAGCGGGGAGGGAGCAGATCAGGGGGACATGTGGGGCACATGTTTGAGGGTGCTGATTATGTGGATTGCCATCAGTGGGCAGGGGCTGGGCTGAGCAAAGGCTGTTGGTAGGATGCATCTCTCTTTGCCCCACACCATCTCCTCCCTCATTTCCTCAGGGAAGAAAGAACCCCACACATGCTTCTCGCAGGAATCAGGAGCCAGAGCCACCTGTCTCTCACCCCACCAAATCAGCCCTTGGGGAGAAGATAAGGGATGCACAAGCAGCTGGGGAACACGTCACCCCTGAACCATGTCGGAGCCTTCCCGCAGCTGAACAGGCACAGCTCCTGCACAGGGTGTGAGGTGTGGCCTTCCAGCAGCTCTACACAGTAAGAAAAGTGCTTGGGATTGTATAGCAGGCTATTGGTGCACACTTCTTGCTTGTGTGGAAATTACCATTTATTCAGACAAAGAGGGAGGTTCCTTTAGGAAATGCTGAGCTTATTTAATACAATCAGTAACCAACTACCTCTTTTGCATCAGTCAAGATTTACCATCACTTTCAGACAGCCCCTGGTGCCCATATCCTTCATTGCCACTGATGTTTTTGCTGCACTGGGGGAGGAAACAGAGAAGAAGAAGAAGACTTGTCTGTCTGCAAAAAAAGGCCACACCTTCAAGTAGCTGCTGACAAGCTTCAGCCATTCATTTAATGTGGAACAGAATATTCCTAGTAGTGCTTCTTGCTGTGGTATAAGCAATAACTCTACATATGCTGCTTCCTCAGAAAACTCATATCCAGCAACTAATAAAGAGTAATTAGTAACTGGGGCCTTTAATGATGTTATTTTAAATATATTTTTCTCTGTGGATGATAACAACGTCTGTCCTTTCTCTGTATCATTTCCTGAAAGCTCTGACAAGTACTCCTGCCTGCTTGGTAAGGCTGATGCTCCAGGAGTTGAGAAATGAGGAGCAAACTTGAGCACGCAGGTAATTAGTTGAAAGTACATCTTATCCCTTCAAAAGCTGGTCCTATTAAGGGGCACTCAGCTCACCACTCTCAGGCCTTACAGGAAATACCCTAAGAGATAATTTGGGAAAATTTGTTACAGAAAAACAACATGTACCAAGCCTACATAAGGGCATCTCAGTTCCTGAGGAGCCTGCAGACACCACCTGGATGTCTCTGCCTATCTCACCCCACCAGCCCTGCTTTCCCCAGCTCTCGAGCACCACTTGCCTCTGAATTCAGCTACTTCAACCATCCTGCTCTTACCTTGCCTGCAGCCCTGCAGAGCACTGGGGCCATTCTCTCCTGCAGCAGCAGTTGGGAGGGTCACTGGTGGCCAGAGAGAAACTGCTGGCTCAGAGCTCAAGTCCAGTGGAGCAGAATGGAGACCAGAGCTGTGAATGAATGTGAGGGGGATGAAGCCATGCAGGGAGATGTGAGTGAACATGCCAAGCTCAGGGAGAAAGGAGATGGGAGAAATGAGAGCTCTCTGCCAGACAAGTGCTGACTGAGCTTTAGAAGCTGGCCAAAGCTACACGAGGTTCAAAAGCAGCGTGAATACCCCTGAGACACCAGTCACATAGGCCAGCAGCCTTGGAGATGGGAACAGCTCTCCAGAAGCAGGTCCTCTGAAGATACTAATGCTGAAAATCATGGTAGTTCTCCTTATTTCATGCTCACAAATAGAGCAGAGCAATTTTGGCTCAATCTGTTCCAAGGCCACCTGAAGATAATACCTACCCTGGAAAAGCCAACAAAGAGTTAAAGCTGATAAACTTAGACACAAATGAAACCTTCCTTGCAGAAAGTGTCTGAACAGTGGGGAAAGACTCAGCCTTACCTAAAAGGACTGTACTGAGCTGGGAAGCATCTCCCCTCAAATGATTAGGAGGAACACAAGTAAAACTGCACTGCTGCAGCCTGAGCAGCGCCACTTCCTCCTGCTTCCTTCGGGAAGTCACTGGCCGTGCCAGATTTCATCTTTGAGTAGTATCCAGACATGGGCTCACACTGGGTGTATTTTCTTTCTATTGCTTCTTTCTCACTTCCGTCCAGAAAATGTACCTCACCCAGCTGATAAGATCAGGCTCAAACCGCTCCATGTCTGGAGTTAAATGCAGGCAGATGGTTCCCTCGGCCTCGCCCGGGGCGCTGGTACAGATGAAGCCGGCAAAGGACACAGCAGTGATGAGCGAGGCAGCAGGAAGATCAGTGGAGCAGGGATGCTGCAGCAGGCACTGTGGCAGGAGAACCTCCTTAGTCAGAGGGACAGTCATGCCGGGGTGACTCAGCTTGGGAAAATGTGCTTTTTTTATGACTTAATGAAAGGTTGTTTAGTTGGTTGGGATTTTTTTTATTATTTAAATAATTGCTGTTACTGACTCATTGCTGGTGGATGTCAGGGATGAAGGGAGCATAATGGCACTAGCATTTCTGGCAGACTTGTAACCATCACTTCAGAGTAGGCTCCATGTGGTGCCACCTCTAGCTTAGGCTCTCATTTATGCCATCCCTGTCATTTTTGTGGCTTCACAGTTTTGCCAAGAAGGCACCATTTGAACTGAGTTTTCCCATGCTGGTGGTCTGCCTTGAGCTTGTTATTAGGAACAGGCTTGTGGTGTTTCAGCTGTTTCCAAGAACTAAATTAGGCAGAAATGTTTTGCAGATTACTGCTTTGTACGTAACAAGACCTAACAGTAGAAGTTCTGGCCTCAAAACACCGCCACAAATCATCAATGCTTTTGAAACTTATAAGGCACTGCTTTCTCAGATGTCACCTGTTTCCCAGAGACTTCTCCAAATTCTGCTTCTCTGGGGGTGCTTTATGTCAGGGCTGAGCCTGCTCTGCCCTGGCACATCTCTGGTGCATTGCCCATCCTGCACACAGGCCATCTGTAGGGGACACTTCATCCACAGGTAAATGTCAGAGCAGGACTTCCTCAACAATATTTTATTTCAGCTGCTGGGTGTCTTGGACCAGAGGTCAGAAAGCCTCCCAGCCCTCTGCTTTTGTTACTTCTACCATTGGCATGGAGAAGCAAAGAGGGTGAGGAAGTGTCTTTGTTCGAATGCCAGACAGAAATCAGTTCATCCAAGGATAAAATGTATGGGGGGGGGAGGAGGGCACTAGGAGGCAGACAGACTGGAGACAGAAGGGGCAGAAGGGGTCAAGCAGGCTTGAGGGGGATAAGCAGAGGAAGAACAGCCAGTAACCAGTAGAGCACACTCCTTTCTTGAAACCTGGAACAGGACCCAGCACTGGCAAGTCTTCACATTCCTCTGCAACCAGCAACATCTCCGCTGGAGGAGATGGAGTGGGGCAGAGTCAGGACACGAGCACTGGCACACAGACATCCCCTTGGGCTCTGCAGCAGCTTGTTGGCCACAGAGCCACGAAGGTGCCACATCCCCACTGAAAGCTTGTGTGAGGTCCCTGGGTTTCAGCAGAGGGGAATTACTGCTGATAGAGGCTCTGGAGAGGGAAGGAAGAAGGAAAAGAGGGAGCAGTCTGTGCACAATGCTGTCCTACAGACCACTTGCAATGACAGAGAAGACATCACTGAGAACTGACAGGACCTGGGAAGTACCAGCATCTATGCGACCTCCTCGCTATTCCTCAGAGAGTAGGAGTGATCCTTTCTCATTTTATTCCTCATTTGAGTTAACTCATGCTTTAATGAGCAAACCCAAGTGGCTCCAGGAGCAGAGGCCTACAGCATGTCCTGTGCTGTCATGGCTAGTAAACTCCTCATCCTTTCCATGAGTAACTCAAGTCATCAAGAGAGACAACCTGGGTTTGATCTCCCTCTTTATTCAGGAAGACTCTGCCCCAGGCTCTCAGTTTTCACAGCACTCTTCCAATTCTGATTGCCAGCCTCAATTTATTCAAGTTTAAGCCCATTTATTCTCAGGCTTTTCAAAGTCCAGGATACATCATGTACTATGTGAAGAGCAATCTCCATGCTAATAGACAATTCTCCAAAGAAACACCAACCTGAGAGTCAGAGTATGACTGATGTTTTTTATTGCTCATTCTCCTATTGCTTGTATTTATAACACTGAATGTTTGTAGAGCTATTACTTTATGTTACCTACAGTTATTGCACCAGACTGAACTTAAACACAGCAGTGTCTTCCCAGTACTAGAAGTCCAAACTGACTGAGAGCTGTGGGTCTACTTATTTTGTTCCTGCCTTGCTTAAACTTAAGCCCAGATCAACAAAAAGAGTACAAGAAATTATTGTGAGAGCTGCAAAATTAAATTTTAAGCTGTATATCCACAGTTTTATGGAAGACAGATTATACCATGAATTTGTTTTGCTGGTTTTTTAAAATGTTGCTAAGTAAAGGTGTAGGAAGGTGCTCTAAGAATAATTCACATTGGCAGAAAGACTATTTGTAACATCCCCCAGTCTTCAACAAGTTTTTATGGTTCTTGAGAAAAGACTCCCAGTTCCAGAGAATGAAAAATGGGTCTCTCAAGCACACCCAGTTGCAGTTTTGTTGGTCTAGTTTTGTGGCAGTGCAGCCTGGAGGGTAATAGAAGAGTGTGTCAGCCCTTACACACATACCAGCCCCCCTGGAACTTTGTTTTGACAAAGAAACATCATGGAGAATAAAGTAGTTTTGGAAGGGCAGATCTACCAACACTGGGAAAGCTTTCTGCCTTCCCCTTTTGTTCACATCTTCCTTCTTCCTCTTTTCCTTCTTCTTAACACTTCTCTTCCTGTAAAAGCTGCTATTGGCTTTCCCTCTCCTCCTTCACCATCTAATCAGCTAGTGTGCACATGTGCATCCGTGTTCTTCCCCTGGTCCAGTACTCAGTTATTTGCTCAGCGTCCCATTTAAGCATCCTTACTCTTCCCAAACCTACAGGCTTGTCTCTTATCACCTGTCTCCTGCCCTCCAGCATCACCTAAATCACTTAATCATCTCCATCAAACCTTCACTCTCTGTTCCTTCACCCTGCTTCAGGGCTCCCCCATGCCAGCGACTTGCAACATGCTGACTGGGAGCCCAAGAAGGGTGCTCAGACCTCTGCAGACAGGCTGTGCCCATCATTCACCTCCTTGTGCCAGCAGGACCATCCAGCTTACATGGACTTCAGGTCCATCACGGTGTTGTTCTCCACAGCATGGCTCTGCTTGCAGCAGACGGGCCCTTGGTGTGCCCTGCACACTCCTGATGCATCGGCACAGACCAGACTGCAACAGCAACAGCAAATTGCTTGTAAGCATCATGTCCTGGACACCTCAGCCCTTCCAGCATACTGGTCTGGATGCCCTTCAAGCAAGGGATGACCACAGCCACCTCCCACCCCACCACTCAGTTGGAAAATCAATCAGGGTCCTCAAGAAGTTGACAGCCAGCTGAACATGAGCCAGCAGTGTGCCCGTGGGGCCAAGAAGGCCAACAGCATCCTGGCTTGTGTCAGAAATAGTGTGGCCAGTAGGAGCAGGAAAGTGATCATCACCCTGCACTTGGCACTGGTGAGGCTGCATCTCAGATACTGTGTTCACTTCTGGGCCCCTCACAACTAGAAAGACCTTGAGGTGCTGGAGAGTGTCCAGAGAAGGGCAACAAAGCTGGTGAAGGGTCTGGAGAGCAAGTCTGAGAAGCGGCTAAATGAGCTGGGGTTGCTCAGCCTGGAGGAAAAAAACAGAGGCTGAGAGGAGACCACAAGTACCTGCAAGGAGGTTGCAGCAAGGTGGGGGGTCGGTCTCTTCTCCCCCGCAGAACCAGCGGCGGGACGAGACCAAACGGCCTCAAGTTGTGCCAGGGGGAGGTTCAGACAGGGTATTAAGGAAACATCTATTCACCAAAAAGTTTGTCAGGCAGTGGAACTGGCTGAGCAAGGAAATGGTGGGGTGATGCAGGGGGGGTGGGGTGTCCACC
>NW_009954705.1:707735-733865 GCF_000747805.2 Chaetura pelagica | reverse complement strand
GGGGGCGGAGGTGAAGACGCTTTAATGTCTCGTTAATGACCGAGATTTGATAATGGAAGAAAAAAAAACATTAAAAACAAAAATAGAAGAAAATAAAACCCTACCGAAACAGGGGGTGCAAAAGAAAACGATTGCTCGCCACTGATGCTCAGCCGGCCCCCCCAGGACCAGAAAGCCCCCCCACCAACCTCCACCCTCCCTCCCCCCGGTTTTGTTGCTGAGCACAATGTCGCACGGCGTGGGACATCCTTCTGTTCAGCTGGAGGCCCAGCTCTGTGCCCTCCCGGTGTCCTGTGCACCCCCAGCCCACACACCAGCGGGACAGCACGAGGAGCTGAAAAGGACTCGGCACTGTGTGAGTTTCTCAGCAATAACTCAAACATCTGGATGTTATCAGCAACGTTTTCAGCACAGAACCAAAAAATGGTACCATACCAGCTACTGTGAAGGAATTTACCTCCATCCCAGCCAAAGTCAGTACATTGTCCTGCACATAAATGGAGGACTTGAGCACACAGCCCTGAGGACACTTAAAATTCCATCATTAACAGCCTGTGTTGTGACACGGGGCAACACGACACACATACTTGTGTCAAACGGATAGATCTTAAACCACAGCAGTTTAACAGCCCTGCCTATCAACCTGGAGACAACCGTGACTCAGTCTTGTGTCTGCACTAGTGCTTGGCAGGAGGGGATCTGGATCTGAAAAATCTGGTCCCCGTTGCTGTAGGGGCAGCTGTCAACTGTGCTCACCTCTCAAGCCTCAAAAGGGTTGGAAACCTTGAAAAAACTTGAAAAGCAGAGTCTTTGCTTACAGAATCTGCACAGTGTTTCCTTCTGTACCAGTGACTTGGAGGAGGGTTACACAAGCAGTAAAGCAGCCAAAAGGCTACTCTGGTGTAGATGAAGTTCCTCCAGCAGAAAAGAGCTTTATAGAGCTCCCACTGTAGGTCCATGGGAAGTCAGCTGGAGGGACAAGCTCAGGACTGGTGTAGGGGCTGAACTGTGGTTCTGAAATTGTGGATTATTACCTTGTCCTGACACACTTGTATGTTTCAGTGTTTCTATTTGCAAAATGGAAAGAACAAGGGATCCCTTTTTTTCAGCAGCCTAATGAGGTCCTCAGGGGAAAAAAGCCACAGGCTGTGCAGGCATGGTCTGAAGCTCTACAGGTGAGACCTAAACGTTTTGTGGAGAGCTCTGCTTTTGAGCTCTGGTCGAAGTGGCAGATGTGTCAGGGGGGTGTGGAGCAGTGGGTGCCACCTCCCTGGGGTCAGCAGACCCTGCCACTCTGCCTCCCCTGCACATATAAATGTGCCACTGGAAAAGTCATGAGCTTTTTATTGTCACTTGTGGAGTGAGATATTGAACCATCGAAGTGCTTATTCATTTCTGGTTATCTGATTGTCGTAATGTTTCTAAACTGCCAGTTGAAGGTAAGAGATAAACTCCAGCCAGCCTCAGACTGAAAGGCGCCTTTGACGTAGCTGGGTTTTTTTCATCAGGGGATGATATATTATTTATTGACCCACAGCGGGTCACCTGGAAATACTTCATGCAGGAAATCAAAAGGGAAGAGTAAATACTGAAATCAAAGCCTTGTAGGACCTTGTTTTGCCAGTGGGACAGTTTTTCTCTGCTTGTGTGACCATGGTGGACAAAGCCTAGTGGCTGGTGTCTCTGGTTCTCAGAAGGAAGAGAAATTCCAGTGTCCTCTGTCATTCAAAGAAGAACAAATGCAGCAGAGAGCAAAACAGGCAGCTTATGTTATTTATTTCTGAAATAATTCCCTTTCCCTGCTTCCGTAACTTCACTCTACCACACCACCTTAGAGATGGTAAGCAGAGATTTAGGGGCCAAACTGCTGAAGCTACTGGAAGGAGGTCCATCCTTGCTGATGAAGAGGAGACCCAGCACCACTGATAAAGGAGATCAGGCAGGAGGGAGCCCTCCTATCCCCTAGATTTCCCAGGCTTGCTTTCTAAAAACTAATCCAAATGCATCCCCATGAAACAATATGCACATTGTAAAATTAAAAAAGAGTTTTCTGAGGCTCAGAGGAATTGTGTGTGTGCAGGGGATTCAGGGATAATGATTTTCTGAGCAAATCTTTGATGTTAGCCTTTCAGCATACAATTTCTATGGAAGACAGGAGAGCCATCCATCTGCTACAGGGAATATTTACCTCTTCCCCTCTGCATCTCGCTTTGCTGTTGCTATGGTCACTAGTTATCATTGTCTTTTATTAAAGAGAATATCTTTTAAAGAATTTTCTACCCAATGCATCCTGACACCTTTCTCATTCATGAATGTGTATTTACCTATTTAGCCTATTTAGTCTGATGATGGCATTTTTAAGGCCTCAGGGTATTTGGTTTCCAAGCATTTATAGAATTAACACAGAAGTTCCCAGACTGATCATGATTTCCTGAAGTCAAAGGCAAGTTGAAAGTAGTGGAGCTTGATTTTCTTTGTGTGTCTTATAATAAATGCCCCTTTCTGCAAGAGAATATGTGGAGATTTTAGCTTTTTATTGATCAGAGCTCAAATAAAATAGGCTGAAGGAGATAATTGAGTGTAGCTTGTCTGCTTGGATGCTTTCTGACAGACTTTTATCTAGTCTGTTTCTCAAAGGCCTCCAACTGGCTTTCTGTAGTCTACACATGGATTCCACTATTTCCCTTGAGTTGTCAGTACCCTGGGAAAAATGTCTTAGGTTCAAAAGGAAATTGCTCTGCAGCAAAGCCTTGCTGCACACTGGGCTGGGTGTGAACAGTGTGGTCAATGCTCTCTCCACAGAAGCTGTTGGAACATGGGACACCTCTGTCCCTGTCCTTTTTGACTGGCCATCCTTCCAAAATCAGGATATCAGGGGATGTGCACTCAGATCCTATTACAAACTGCAGCTGGGACATGGCATAGAGCTCTAGAGCCTGGAAATACCCCAAGTTTGCCACGGAAGCCAGGTTACTATTGTCCTACTGTTGGTAAAAATAGATAATACGGCTGCTGGACTTTTTGTAATGACCTGGTTCTTGCCTGAAGGTTCTTACCATACCTCTGACAGGTGTCTTCCTCAAGAGTGTCAAACTCTGCATTACAGTATTTTCATCTTCCTGATTTCACACCATGTATGCACTCAGTTCACACCACACAACATCCTAATTCCATCTTCTCGTGCACTCCTCCTGGTTTGCTGACATGGACCAGTTTGATAAAGGTCCCCTTTACTCTGTCAGCCCCTTAATAATTAAATAATAGAATTGCAGAATGGTTTGGGTTGAAGAGACCTTAAAGATCATCTAGTTCCAATCCCCTTGCATGGGCAGGGACACTTCCCGCTAGACCAGGTTGCTCAAAGTTCCATCCAACCTGGCCTTGATCACCTGCACACTGGGCTGGGTGTGAACAGTGTGGTCAATGCTCTCTCCACAGAAGCTGTTGGAACATGGGACACCTCTGTCCCTGTCCTTTTTGACTGGCCATCCTTCCAAAATCAGGATATCAGGGGATGTGCACTCAGATCCTATTACAAACTGCAGCTGGGACATGGCATAGAGCTCTAGAGCCTGGAAATACCCCAAGTTTGCCACGGAAGCCAGGTTACTATTGTCCTACTGTTGGTAAAAATAGATAATACGGCTGCTGGACTTTTTGTAATGACCTGGTTCTTGCCTGAAGGTTCTTACCATACCTCTGACAGGTGTCTTCCTCAAGAGTGTCAAACTCTGCATTACAGTATTTTCATCTTCCTGATTTCACACCATGTATGCACTCAGTTCACACCACACAACATCCTAATTCCATCTTCTCGTGCACTCCTCCTGGTTTGCTGACATGGACCAGTTTGATAAAGGTCCCCTTTACTCTGTCAGCCCCTTAATAATTAAATAATAGAATTGCAGAATGGTTTGGGTTGAAGAGACCTTAAAGATCATCTAGTTCCAATCCCCTTGCATGGGCAGGGACACTTCCCGCTAGACCAGGTTGCTCAAAGTTCCATCCAACCTGGCCTTGATCACCTCCAGGGATGGGGCATCCACAGCTTCTCTAGGAAACCTGTTCCAGCATCTCAACACCCTCAAATGAAAGAATTTGTCTCTAATGTCTAACATAAATCTACCCCCTTTCAGTTTAAAACCATTATCCCTTGTCTTACCAATGACCCCATTGAATAATACCTAATCAGAGCAGATACATTCTAGTCTTCTCTTCACATGTTCTCAAAGATGGGGAGTTGGTAACTATTTATTAGCCTTGTCTGGTTTGAGTGCACAGGGCAGTGGAGCTGGCAGTGTTCCCTTCACGTTGAGTGTAAATGTTGGCTGGGTTCAGCCTGGCCTGGCAACAGGACAGAGCTTTCAAAGAAAATCCTGCCTGTATAAATGTCATGCAAGTGGAGAGCCAGACAGAGACAAGGACCCTTTTCAGTAACTTTGCTGAGCAAACAGCTGTAGCTGAGCTCTCAGCTTGTCAAGAACCCACACAAGTGAGAGTTTTATGAACCCTCCAGCTAAAAGCATAACTGGAGTCAGGTACTATTGCTTTAGTGCTGGAGTCAGTCATGAGGCAGGTCTGTAGGCAGGCAGCTTCTGGGAGGCCCAGGGCTGAGCACAGCTCCTCAAGCAGCTCCATATCCACTGCACCACCACTTCACCTCTTTTGCTGTGGAGAGCCCCACCTTGCACAGGGTAAAAGCACCACATTGGTCAAAAGGAATGGAAAGCAGCAATTATCACTCTGCAATGATGTCAAGAGCTCTGTTGGCCAACATGTGTGGGCTGCTGCCTGGCTGGTACTGCAAACAATAGCCTAATCCTACATGAAGCAAACCCAGCTCTATAGCTGTGTCTCTGCTCCCAAGGTGTCCATGTGATGCCCAGGTGAGTAAGAACTGCCTTATGGCCCAGGCTGTGTCCCATGTGGCTGGGGGAGCCTAATGGGCTGTTACACCCCTTCAGACACATGGTCTAGGTTCTGTCCAGCTCAGCACGTCCTTGACCACCACTGTCAGTTGGTATGTCCAGCATTCATGCTAAGGCAGGTCTCATGCTAAGGAGGTCTCACCTCCTTCTTCTCATGTCTTTCATCCCTTCTGCCCTTTTCTCCATGGTGTAGTAATTTCTCTTCCCACAATGTCTTACAAGCCAAGCCACTGTGGTCCCAGATGGACTGCTGCACTTGGCAGCTGCAGTGAGAGCTGTGCTGGGGCTGCTCAGGCACAGCAGCAATGACATCCCATCATTTGTACTAAGCAGTGGGGCTGTGGAGCCAGCACCAGCAGCCAAACTCAAGCGGCTTTAATGACTGGGAGCTCTGTGCTCAGAGGTTGCTGCCAGGGTAAAATAATAATGGGGTAGCTGATATTTTGCTGGTGTTGGAAAGAGTAGCAGCTTTCAGGGGAAAGAAAACAGCACTCAACTCTCTGCTGCTGATTTAGTTGGGCAGAACAACAGGAGTTTTATCTTGCCTGATACCAGTCAGTGATCATCTGCTCCTAAAATCATCCTGCCTGTGGGTGCCACTTCTGCTATGGCTGTTGGTGTGCATAGCTGTCTTGAAACACAGCATGGATGAGAAAAATAGGTGATGGAGAGGCAAAGCTGAAATTTCACAGACAGAAACTCACCCTTCCTTTTCCTGAGGTGAGGAGGTAGGATGGAAGGTTAAAGGGAGTTGTGTTCCTTTTCCCAGTCCTCAGCACCCCCAGGAGCAAGGAGCACAGCCAGACTCTTGACAGGGAAGCAGCAATTAGCTGTGTGTAAATCCAGCAGCTGGAGTGTGATGGGAGTTACCTGATCCAGCTCCTGAGCAGTTCTCAAAATGTTTAGAAGAGCACTGCTGGTTGCTAAACCAGGATGATGGTGAGAATGCATGAGTGGCCATAACAAGACATTCCCAGCCAGCCTACCTGTCCCCAGCAGATGGCTGAAGAGAGGTGAAGGCTATTTAGCTTCATTAAGATTGTGTTAATAGAGAAAACCAACAGAATTGGCCCAAGGAAAAGTGGAAGGACCAACCATACAGAGAGTTCCAGAAAAAATCTGTTCCTTCACACAGCGATCTACAGCTCAGGGGCCTCTGGGGCCTTTGCATCTAAGACACCTCAGTGGATTTTACCTCCCTATGTAGATTTCCCTCCTGACAGTGGATTTTCATCTCCAAAACATATGTGAAAACACGCACATTTACCTGGCATTCATAATGTCCTCTCACTGGGAGCATCACACATTTAAGCACCGTACAACTGCATAAATTTCACACTGTATAAAAAGAAACCTCATTTTGTTTTTCTTGAAACTTCAGAGTGCCAGGCTCTAGCATTCAGCTCTTTCAAAAGTGACATCATCTACCTGGATTTGTGCAAGGCGTTTGACACTGTCCAACATGACATTCTGACAAGGCGTGGATTTGACAGATGGACCACTTGGTGGATAAGAGACTGGCTGGATGGCCCCACCCAGAGAGCTGTGGTCAATGGTTCAGTGTCCAAATGGAGGCAGGTGATGAGTGGTGTCCCTAAGGGGTCAGTACTGGGGCCAGTGCTGTTCAACATCTTTGTTGGAGACATGGACAGTGGGATTGAGTGTATCCTCAGCAAGTTTGCTGAGATACCAAGCTGTGTGGTGTGGTTGACACCCAAGAGGAAAGGGAGGCCATCCAGAGGGACCTTGACAGGCTGAAGAGGTGGGTCAACCTCATGAAGTTCAACAAGGCCAAGCGCAGGGTCCTGCACTTGGGTCAGCACAACCCCAGGCACAAATACAGGCTGGGGGAGAATGGCTGGAGAGCAGTCCTGAGGAGAAGGACTTGGGGCTGGTAGTTGATGAGAAGCTTAACATGATCCACCAGTGTGTGCTGGAGCCCAGAGAGCAACTGCATCCTGGGCTGCATCAAAAGAAGTGTGGCCAGCAGGGCAGGGAGGTGATTCTGCCCCTCTGCTCTGCTGTGATGAGACCCCAGCTGGAGCACTGTGTACAGCTCTGGTGCCCTTAGCACAAGAAAGATATGGAGCTGTTGGAGAGGGTCCAGAGAAGGGCCACCAAGATGATCAAGGAACTGGAGCACCTCTGTTATGAAGACAGGCTGAGAGAGTTGGGGCTGTTCAGCCTGGAGAAGAGAAGGCTCCAGGGAGACCTTATAGCAGCTTCCAGTACCTGAAGGGGCTACAGGAAAGCTGGGGAGGGGCTTTTCATCAGAGAAGATAGTGATAGGACAAGGGGTAGTGGTTTTAAACTGAGAGAGGGGAGATTTAGGTTAGGTATTAAGAAGAAATTATTCACTAAAAGGGTAGTGAGGAACTGGAATGGGTTGCCCAGGGAGGTTGTTGATGCCCCATCCCTGGAGGTTTTTAAGGCCAGGTTGGACAAAGTTTTGTGCAACCTGGTCTAGTGGTTCCCTGCTCATGGCAGGGGGCTTGGAACTTGATGATCTTTGAGGTCCCTTCCAACCTCAATGACTCTACGATTCTATGATCTTCTTGTCTGGTTTTTGGGCTAAGGAGTTTTCTCTACCTGCTTTTTTATTATATACAGAAGCCTTTCTGTACATATGATCACCTTTGTCAGCTTTCTCCATATCTTTCTAGCCATAAACAATATCCCCAGTCACCTGTCTATAACCTGTAAATGTCAAGTAAGGCCAGTGTGTAGCATTCATTAAGCTCAAAAGAAAACTTTGACCTTAATGAATGGTACAAACTGGCCTTACTTGGCATTTGGTGTGTGAACCCCACAACACTGAGGTGCACACAGAGCATGTCCCTGTGCATGGCAGGGTGGTTTCAGAGCAGACGGGCCATAGTGGAGACCAGCGTGGAAGGAAGAAAGGAATATCTGTAGGACCATGAGTGAATTCTCATCCCTACAGAGACACAGCATCCTGCCACAGCTTGAAACAGCTGATAAGGATTGTGAAAATGTGTACTGAACACTGGAGAATACCTGCTGAATCCCTGGGGAAAGATGTTTTAAATGTAGGAGGAGCTGGACACATCCTTAGAATGACAAACCACATTTTGAGGGCTCTCCTGAACCAAGCACTGGGAGACCAACCTGAGCCAAAGGACTAAGCCCCTCTGCAAACTCCAGTTGTGTGCAATGAATGCAAAGAGCCTGTGCTGGCAGTTACAGGTGAGAGCAATATTTAAACACCTGCCTTAAATTCCCAGAAGGGCCTGGGTTATACAAGGAAAAGTCTTCAGATATGGGGAGTCTGGTCTCACTGTTTGCATGATGTGACAACCTGGATCCTAACACAGAGTCCTACCAGATTCTTAACATGGTCCTTGGAGAAGTGACTTTCTCCTTTAATAGCTGTCATTGAAACATATAACTATAAAAGATGACACTTTTATACCCAAGTCATAGCTCTTTATTCCCTCCTAGGGCTAGAAGAGGCATCTGCTGTTCAGGGTGTCTTTGTGACACCATCACTAACAAACCACAGACCAAGCCATCACAGCACCTACCCCTAATGCTGTGCCAGATGTTGCCTGCCCAGCTCTCTGGCCAGCACACACACCTCAAGGACGGCAGAAGTGTGAGTTCAGTCCCTGCCTGAACACATTTCAGTCCATCTTGCTAGGAGAGGTCTGCGTAGCCTGCAGTGCAGCCAGTCATGTAGGTAATGGAGAAACAAGAGCACAACAAAACAGTTCTAGGTCATCTGAGCACCTGAAGAGGAAAAGGGCTTCCTTAGGGAGGGATTTTTCTGCACTGTTGCAGATATCTGTTCTCCAAGTAGAGCCTAGTTGTACACCAGGTGGGACTGCTTCTTGCAGTGTGCTGCAGGAGGAACCTCAGGGCCCCTCACTGTGGACCCTTGCCTGGCCAGGTGAGCCCTTTCCCAGGGCCCCAGCAGACTGACTTTAAGGAAGGCAGAGGAAGAGGTCAGTATCAAAGACACCTGGTAGGAATCAGACAGGGATATGGATGGAGCAGGGTCACTGTTCTTGGTCCTCCACCAACAGCCTCACTCCCTTCTGGCACCTTGATGAGCTGGTGCTTCCTCTTTGATTGCTTCCCTTGCCATGACACAGAGATCAGCTAAACACAAACCTGTGTGGCTGTGTCTTCATGCGATTAATATTGAGGCTTAATCACAAAAGTGTAGGCACTGTCACCTTGAAAACGTGTTGCTAAGAAGCAAATGAAGAGGCTAGAAAATGCAAAATACAGGCAGTAAGGGAAAAAAAGCAGAGCTATGGAAGGTAGAAGCTGTGGCCCCAGCTCCCTGAAATCAGACACTGTAAGGTTTAAAACCTTGCTTTTAGCAAGATCCCATTGCCGTTTTTATCTAAGGGCCTAACACCCTGGTGCTACCATCAATAAATATTTTAATCGCAAAGCAGAAATCAAAGCAAGTAATAAAAAGACACAATTTGCCTTCGTCTCAGGGATCTTTCTGGAAGGCTAGAGGAGAGGTGTGGGATGGGTAAACATGGAATGGAGTCTGTCTGTGGCAGCATTACGTATTTTTCCCATGTTATTCTTGAGTAATACTAAGAGGTCAGTGAAGAGTGTTTGAAACATCTATTTGAGCCTCTACAAAGGAAAGAATGGAGTCCAGAACATTTTAACCTTTCATAACAAATACTCCTAAAGTGCTCCAAGCTGCATGCTATGACTCCTAGAAGTACGAGCATTTATAGTTCTCTACATATTTAGTGTGCCATGTAAATACTAGCTAATTAATCTAAGTATATCATTAAGAAAATTTAACTAATTATCTTCTCAGAGATAAACCAGTAAGCAGAGTTAAAAAAAAAAAAAAATAATAATTAAAAAATCAGGTCCCTACCATCATGCTTATTTAAAAGGGGAAACTGTTACAGTCTTTATTTCTCCAGAAAAAAAAAAGAAATTTCCTGGTATTTCAAGTAAAGAACAAATGGAAGGCCTGCATTACTTACTTTTAGAAGGCTTGTTTTTCCCTCCAGTATTACAAATTAGCTAATTTATTTTTTTTTTTACAAGTATTGATTTTTTCAGCTGGTGTAAGCAGTCAGAGAGCCTGAGTCCTAATTCCTGTGATTGCTCCTTCAGCTATTGCCTTCCTCTTTCATCTGCATACAATGGAAGACTTAAACAGTACACACAAAAATTTTCTCAAATTGGCTTCAGCTGCCTTTCTCTCCAACCTCTACTGCTTTGCTTAAGCTAAATGAAGTGGGTTTTCACGGGGCTGAATTCACCCAGCCTAGCAATCATTTTCTAAGAGTTGGCCATTTAATTGTGTTGCAGACTTCCAGGCTCTCTCAGGAGCACAGGAGTGAGAGCATGAGCCAGAGCTGCCCATGTTAATGGGAGGCCACAGCTCCCACTGCCTCTGCAAACCTGCACCTGGGCTTTGGCAGAGCCTTACTTAGCTGAATGAAGGCTTTGAGGATGTAGCCATATAAACGAATGCAAATACTATATAACAACTAATCTTCATTGTAGAGGAGGAAGTAGTGCAGCTTTATGAGAAGAAAGGTCAAGGAATGTTATCTGCTTTTACCCAGGAGTTTTGTGGTCTCCATTTACATTTTATCCATTTGCTTTTCTATTGACACTGGCTTGGGATAGAGAGGAAACTCAGGCAAAGATCAGATTGCTATTCAAGATCCTGACAAAGGAAGGAAACGGCCATTGATTACAAGGGACCTGATTTGGCATTCCTCATGGAGCTCCCTGCCCCACTGCAGAGCTTGATGCCCCTTTGCTGGCTGCTTGAGGAGCCTCAGCATTGCAGGATGGAGGCTCGAGGTGGTCGAGGGAGTCTGGCGTAGCTTGCAGACTGTCATGACCATGCTTGGGCAATCTCAGCTGCAAGGAGTAGTCCAAGTGTTTCGGATTGTGCAGAATAGAGCTGAGTTTGAACAGCAGCAGAGTCTCTGTGTGTCTGGTTTCTGCCATCTCGACCAAAGGGAAACCAAGAAGGGTCTGAGGGACTCCATCTCCATCGTGCTCCCACCATCCACCCACAGTGTTCACCCTCTGGAAAAGGTTTAAAATATAATGGAGCATAGGGAGAGTGACAATAGGTACATTAGGAGTATTGTTTCTAATTGTCCAGCTAAAAAAAGAACTCATTTACATGCCATTATACATCCATTATGAGTATATAGATACAGACACACACAGTTAGACAGCAAGAGTAACCAGCTTATGTAGCAGAGTTAAATGTTTTTTCAACATCTGTTTTCCAAAGAGTTATGTTAGCATGCCTTATAAACCACAGGAAAAAATCCTAGACTTTGTGATTCCAAACCACAAAAAGTAGAAATTAAGAACAAGGAAAAATTTGCATGGGATCCGCAAGTAACAGTTAACGTAGATTGTTTTGGAAATTAACAATTTAACAGATAACCAGTTGGTTTTAGGATATTCAATGATACTTAGCACTCGAGACTCTATTCTATCAATTCAGGTCAGATTTGCAGATTATACTCTGTCAGGGGCCTGAAATTTAAGAGATCATCGATTGTCTTCAATTTTAATTTTACATCCATGAACCAGAGAGTGGAATATGATCTTGCACACTTGTCCATGACAGAAGTTAGGGAAATGGCCACTCTGCCTGATTCCTCTTGCTTTTTCTGCTCTTGGTTTTGGATGTAACAGCAGTGAATTTCTTGCTCACACAGAGAAAATTTGGAACACTGGGCCATGGTATGGGTTGAGCAAAGAGCCCACCAGGAAGGAAGGTTTGCCCCTCCAAAGGGTTGTCTGTGCTTGGGACAGATAAACATTTTCCCCTTGGTGTATGCACATGTGTGCAAGCACACACACAGAGCCTCAGGGACTTTTGCCACCATCCTGTTAATCATTATTGAAGCAGAGCTGTACGCTTTGAGATCTCTGACCTGTTTTGCAGCCCTGAAGGGTTTATTGCAGCCAGCTCAGCCTTGGCTGGTGTTTGGATTGCGTGCTGACAGGCAGCCAGCTGGCTGCAGTTCAGAGCTCGGCGATACGGAGCGTTGCAGGACAGCCTGCTTGCACTTCTTGGCCTCTTGGGAAAAGGGAGCAAGTCCAGCTTCCACCAGCCAGCGGGGAGCAGGTGACCCAAGGGACATGGGGCAAGGAAGAAGCAGCCGAGTGAATTTTTCTTGGGTGATCATGAGGTCACATGGACTCTGTGGTTGCAAGACAATGGATTCAGGACTGAAGAGAAGTCAGATGAAATGGGATAGTGCTCCAAACACATGAAATCTCAGACTCAAATCTTCTAAGATTCACACATACAGAAAGATTTTCCCTAGAGGTCTTTCTTTCAGTCCCAACCTTTTTTTTTTTTTTTCTTTATTCCATGACTCTGGAAGCTTTTCCTGAAGCCGCTGGTGATTTACTAAAGCCTTGAACATAAGCAAGAAGTTAATTCAGTCTTGAATATAACCAGAATTTAAGTATTGTCCTATTCACACTATCCAAAATTGTAAATAATTTCAAAGAAATAGGAATCAGAACCGTTTTGTCAATGATTTTGATCAGCTAGTGTCTTGCTGGCTCCTGCATAGCCTTTCTGGTTGGTGACTCTCAGGATAGACATCTGCATCAAATCCCGTGTAAGTGAGAAAGCAAAAAATCCATAAAGAAGTGGAATTTGTAGTTCAAACCCAATAGACTGATCCTGTGACTAGATAATCTCTAAAAGTCCCTTCCAACCCAAACCATTCAGTGGGCCTGTGAGACTATAAGAAGTGTGTGACCATGCAGTCACTCAGAGAAACTTCACTTTGGGACACATTCCTGAGAGGACATAATAAAAATATGGTTCCCTCTTCTAAGTACCAGAAACTCATTAGAATAAACTGCACTTATTCTAAGAAAGTGTATCAGCCACATCATGTAGAAGGCACCTCCATGGGGTCAAAAGGAAGGGGCAGAATTATCTATCTCCAAAACAAGTGCTTGTCTGCCCTTCAGAAGAGTAAGTTCCCTCTACTCTGACTAGCAACAAAACTGTTCAGGCCAAGAGATTAATTCTTTTACATTTATCACAAAATAAATTAAGTAAATATCACCCCAGAAAAGTTTCAGCTGGTTTTGTCATATCTCCATACATCCAATTTTTAGGATCCACTGCCTTGTGTGCCACCTGGCTAAGGCACAGAGCTATGGATAAGCATGAGCACATAGTAATCGACAGCAAACCTGTTATCAACACCAGCAATGCCTTTTGTCTAGACCAAGCAGACTTGCTTTCTGCTAGAGTCTGCTTGATTTAATCAAACCCCTATAGAAGCTTCCAGAGAGCACAGGGTGTTGCATAGCACCGGTCCTGGCTGCTGACATTCACACTTCAGTGGGGCTGGAGCTGATCAAAGGGGTTTCTCTGGTTGCAGGAGGCTTAGCCCTTGCAGGAAAGCGTGTGCTGCAATCAGGGAGCTGCCTGCTGTAATTCTTCTTTCTTCAAAGCACAGAAAGTTGTGACTTTTTCATGAGAAGATGAGATGAAGACGAGATTTTTTCATGTGTAATTTTGAGCCTCCTCTAACGTTTCACCAGTTAAAATCCTGACACATAGAAGAAATTACAATTCTGTGTGGCATGAAATCACTTGGCACAACCACTGGTACAATGAAATCTGTGCCCTGTCAACAAAAGCCATTTAATCAGTTACAGCCAGCTGCCTGGGTGCTTACTCCGTGCACCTCTGAAGTTTTGGGGGCTGAATCACTGTGGTTGCATTTATCCATAATCTCCTTCAGAATTACACTGGAGTTTGCAGTAAGCAAATTTTACTCATTAGGGATAATGAACATAATTCAGATGTAGTTCTGCTCCATTTTACCAACTACATCACAGGAAGCCATCCTTAAGGTATAAAATACGCCTGTTCAGTAAAGTCTTATATTACTGCAATCAGTAAGATATGAAGGCACTGTGTGTCCAGGAAAGAACAATTTAGGGAAATAAAGAGCTATTTTATGAATGCAAGAACAAAGCTCTCTGCTCTGTGGAGGAAGCATTTAGATCACCCCCCTGGTACAGAAAGGTGAAATCTTTGTGAAAAAAATCTCTGTGGGGACACTTTCCCAGGTCTGACTGAATGAGAGGGCTGTTTCTTTCCGGTAACACCTGATCTCCTTGTCTTCATGCAGTGCAAGAACAGAACAGAATGGCCACTGTGTCCTCATCGAGCTGGTCTAAACAGAGAGCTCTGCATTCTCTGCAAATATCTTCAAAGCTTGTATTTAAATGAACCGTTCCTGGAATATTTGCAAACCCCAACTCACCTGGGCTAGCATTTGGTGGCACAACACATCACACTGATTCCAGGTACCTTAACCATTTGCCTTCAGCTTTCACTAGGCTTTGGCACAGAGTCCCTCTGGGCATGCAGCAAAGCAGGAGATAGTCTACACTGTGCTGAACTTTGGAGAGTGTGGGGAATGCAGGTTTGTTCTCTCCTTGATCTAGATCTGTACGGAGGCAACAGTTCCACTGGTGCATTTTATTAGTGGAGGGGATAGTGCATGATGCTGCCTGTGCTTTTCTCTGACCCCAGGAAGGGAGCACTCTAGGAATATACCCCAGAACACAAGGTGCAGAGATGCACTCACATTTCTCCTGTGTATACCCAGCTTAGTTATTGTGACCACTGCGATATCGAAGGCCAAGCAGGTGACTAGCAATCCAGACTGCTCTCCAGGGCTGCCAGACACTGTCTCCTTCCTCTGTCATGGCAACGCTTAAATGAGGCACTTTGAGCAAGCCACCTAAAGGCAGCCCAGAGTGTAAAAAGATGGGATAGAGGCAAGGAAGACTGTGAAGGGTGTGAGGGCAGAAGGTAGGAAAAGTGATACCAGAGACAAAGGCCTAACAGGATAATGCAGGATTGTGAAAAGAATCAGAAGAGAAAGAATGAGAAGTACAGAAGTGGAAAAGTCTAGAAGAAGAGAATGAAAGAAACTGAGCAGAGCGTAAGGGTTAACTTAGGTAGCAGTTTGCTTTGAACAGGAAGGGAGGAGAAATGTTAAAAAGAATAGAGAAATGAAGAACAGATAGCAGAATCTCCTGTCCTCTGATTTATAGGTCCCATATAAATGCTTAGTCACACAGCACTTTCATTTTCCCAACCTGCCCGGTCATGGTGCAGAAGCACCCGTGCCATGGCTGTGCAGCCCCATGTGGGATCTGACTTGCTCCTGGAGCAGGGCACAGAACTCCAGCAGGCACCTTGGCAGATCCTGCACCATAGCTCAGCACCACCCTTTCTCCTGCCATGAGAAGACATGCTGATGCAGCAGGTGTGTGCAATCTAGAACTTGTACCTATTTAAATAAAGTTTTCCAGTCATCTTGCTCTGTGTGCCGGTCTTTGTGCATGTCTCATCACTATGGTACACAGGATTTTTCATGCAGACAATTTAACATTATTATAGAATCATCATAGAATCATAGAATGTATTGGGTTGGAAGGGAGCTCTAAAGGTCGTCTAGTCCAACCCCTCTACAATAAGCAGGGACATCTCCAACTAAACCAGAGCTCAGAGCCCCATAAAGACTGACTTTTAATATCTCCAGGGATGGGGTCACCACCACCTCTCTAGGCAACCTGTTCAAGTGATCCACCACCCTCATGTCAAAGAACTGGTCCCACATCCTACAGATCCCCAGGGGAAGTCCCTGCTTGAAGTCTCACTGTTTGAAACAGGAGATTCTGGTCCTCCTCATCAGTTTAGCTGGTTCAAACCCTTTACTCAAATCCAAAGCAAGCCCTGGAACTGCAAGCTCATCCACCTTCAGAGCACGGAAGCTCACCAGAAGGCCCCTCCATGCAGGATGCTGGACAATGACTTTGCACCAGTGTGCAAAAATGCCACAATTGTAATATTTTTTGTAAACTACCCCATGACAGAGTAAGTGAGCTGCCTCTATCCCTCTGAGTTGTGTTAAATAATGTCTGGAGATTTAAAAGACTTTTTTCCTATAGCATAACATAGCTGGATACCGGGACAAAGCAAGTTCATGCAATTAAGAGGTGATACAAAGTGACAGTGGTTGATCAATCAATTGACTAATTGCATCTGACTGTAGCGAGCAGAGATTCTTCTGTCCTGAGTTTGTTTGCAACACAGCAAGGAAGAGAGCTGGGTCACCTCAATGGCATGAGACACAGCGTCGCCAATGCAATTTGTCCTGTCAGTCACCTTCACTGGTGGGAAAACACAGGGAGAGATCTCTGGTAAACCTGGAACCTTTATCCCAGACATTGCATGCAAAAAATATTTTGGATTAGAAGCATTTTGCATTTTTTATGTATTTCTAAAATGTAATTGTTTTTATCACCTAATCAAGGTATACAGTAGTGTTTTATTACTAAATCTAAAATTTATTATGGTTGTTCTGTGGTTATACCAAGGGTTGAATTAGTGCTTTATTAGTATAAGCAACTGATAACACATACATAATTAAGGAATATTTGCATCTATCCCTTGTGTTTGGAATTGTTCTGACATTAAGTTCTTGCTAGTACTGAGCAATTGTTATCATTAGTGTCTTCAATGACCTGAAACAAGATTGAATTAACAGGTAGAGAACATGTGGTTGGACCACCAAACTTCCAAGTAGTTTGGCTGGTAAATAATACAATAATACCAATTAGAACAACACAGCTGCTTATCTCATGGAGGCTACACAAGAAATAGATATGTAGCTGTAAATGTATCTTGTTATGGTAGGATATAGACCATACAATTTAAATTCCTTATAAGAAATAATTAAGCATCTTTATGAAATCAGATATCAGACACAATGGAGGTCAGCACCCCAACCTTGTGAATACATCATCACAGGAAACATAAGCAAATTAAAAAGAAAACCTGTGAGCCAAGTGTTTGGCCAGATATTTTGTGTTGCTGAGAAAATAGAAGAGAAGAGAAGAGAAGAGAAGAGAAGAGAAGAGAAGAGAAGAGAAGAGAAGAGAAGAGAAGAGAAGAGAAGAGAAGAGAAGAGAAGAGAAGAGAAGAGAAAAGAAGAGAGTTTTCAGATGGAAGAAACCTGCATGTTCCAAGCAATATTTCATATGTTATTTTGTGTCTTTGCTGAAAAGATCCCAAAGGCAGCTGGAATATTCATGAAAAGTGTGGCCTGGGAAACAAGCAAACAAACATATGCACAGAGAACATATAAGGAGGTCAATTTTATTTCCTATAAAGTAAGAAAGAAAGAGGCAGGGACTGTGACTTGTCCCGAGTCATAGTTGCAGTAACTGGGGAAGGTGGGAACAGAAGGTGGGTTTCATTATTTCCCACCCCATGCTTAGATGTAGGGCTAAAGCCAGAGAATCTCACAACATTAATCAAGGAAAGGACAAAAAAAAATTCAACTCAAACTTCCATTTCTTCCTTATTCTGGAAACAGTCCTGTCATCCTTGTATAGATAACTTTCTTTCTCTTTCCTTCTTCAGTTATAGTTTTATTAATTTCCTCTCCTCCTCCTCTTTTCTCCCTCCTACCCTAGGACTGGAAGGGGGAAAGGCAAATGGTGAAGGCCAGTGCCTGACACAAAAACACAGAGCTGGAGAAAATTCCCTGCTCCAAGCTTTTATGGCAGAGTGCAAACAGTGACTTCTGTTTGCTATTTAAACAAAGGACCCTTGGAGTTACAGGGAAGATCCTCCCCAAGAAGCTGCTGACTCCTGAAACTCAATGTCCTGCTCCTTATCAGGCCAGTTTATGACAAGTTTCATAAACGTTTTATGAGCCCCTGATGACTGCATCACTGAGCAGGGTGGTGGCAGCTGCCTCCAACTTTGTGCCTTGTTGACAAAAGATCAAAGACCAGATTTACCACCCTGGTAAGATTAGATGGATAAGAATCCCATACTGACTCTTGCCATTTCCTGCATGGACAAGCACGTTCCAGGAGTTATTGACAGAGGATCAATCCTGAATACCTTGTTTGAACAACTCCTACCAATTTCTACACCTCTTCCCCTAGGCTTAGTGGAGATTCCTTGAAATGGGCAGTAAAGTTTGAGACCATTGCTGATTTAGGGTTTTGACTGAAAACCCTTCTTCAGAGTCTCTGAACAGAGGAACGTTGAAGATATAATTAGGTTTTGTGGGGTCAGGTTGATGGGAGACACCATGCATTGCCAGCTTCCCAACTTCTTAAAGCTCTGGTGCACAAAGCCTCTCTCCAGCTGTTGCAGAGCCATGGCTCACTCCTGTATGTGATCCTATGGACTGGGATCTGCTGAGCAGTGAAGGGAGCAGTTGGGAACGTGTGCTACCTGACCAAGGTTGGCCGAGCCTGTCACACAGAATCACAGAATGTCCCTGACTGGAAGAGACCTCCACGAGCATCCAGTCCAGCCCTAGACCTTACAGTGCAAGCTCATCACTAGACCATGTCCCTAAGCACCAGCTCTGGGTGCCATTTAAATGCACCCAGAGATGGTGGCTTAACCACTTCCCTAGGCAATTATTCCAATGCCTGGCAACCCTTTCAGTGAAAAAATGCTTCCCAATATCTAACCTAAACCTCCTCTGGCCCAGCTTGCATCCATCCCCTCTGGTCCTATCACATGTCACCAGGGAGAAGACGCTGTCGCCCTCACCACTCCAACCTCCTCTCAGGTAGTTGTAAAGAGCAATGAGGTCTTCCCTCAGCCTCCTCTTCTCCAAACTAAACAACCCCCACTCCCTCAGCCACTCCTCAGAAGGCTCATGCTCTAGGCCCTTCAAAAGCCTTGCTGCCACACACGAGTCTGATTTTAACACATCTGATTTTCTAACACTTCATCCTCCAGCGAGGTCCTGGGGTTGGTTTGAGCTGTCCTACAGAATGACACTTCTCTCCTGGGCATGTCCACCAGCACCTCCTGCAGCAAGACCACTGACTTCCAGGCTGGGCACTAAGGTCCCAGGACCTAAAGGCTACAACGTGAGGGGCCAACTCAGTCCTGTCAGACCACATTATACTTGCCATGATTTAGGACATTAAATGTGTTAGCAAGCTAAAGAAATCAGAGGACAAGGCAGGGCTGCAATGTGTTCCAAACATAACTAGAATTCAGAAGAGTTGAGTTCTGTTACTATTTTTTGCTGTACACTGTCTGGTTAATTGTAAAAAAAAAAAAATGTAAGCCTCTCCTCCTCGCCTGGGAAGAGAAATACTTTCCTTGTTAGTCAATTATTTCATTTTTAGTAGAAACACTTTTTTGAGACAGCTAAAACTAAGATATTGTAAAAACACTGAGCTTAGTCATTGTGTTTTTGTTGACCTTTTAAAGCAATGCAAGAGCAGAGCAACTGTACTTCAATGACATGGGACATGTCTGCACCCTGAAATTTGTTTCCCAGGAACCCTGACTCCTCACTCAAAAACTCTCAATTACATGATTAGCAAGACCAAAGTATCTCTGAAATTGCCTTCAGAGCCACTTGTCAAGCAGAAAGGATGGCTCAATGCAATAGGCTGGCCCACAGCACTGAAACACAGGCAACAGTATGAAATAAAGATATAAAGTGGGATCTAAATTTCCATCACCAAGTTCTCAGAGCCAGAGCCCAAAGAAAATAGGAGAAAATGTGTATTTTCACTGCCGGCCGTACCTGACCAGAGAGACCCTGATGCTGTTCTGCTTGTAAAGCATGGAAGGAGAATTTTATCTCATTAGTAAAGATTTAGATTTTCTCAAGCTCTAAAGTGTCAAACAACAGTTGGGCAAACCAGGGACTCCCCAGGACTGAAGTGTGCAGTTTGAGGAGAGATGATGTCTGGTTTGACTTACATTTTCTTAAGTCTCACTGAAAATCCAGTGTTTTAAAAAGCACAAGTTTAAGCACTTTTCCTCTGTCCCTGATGCCAGAAGCTTGCTCTTCTATAGCTCAAAGAAGGACACTTCTGGAGAAAAGTGGGGCTTGGCAGCCATAAAACAGCCCATTGAGTGGGCATGGTTGGGCTTAATGCCCTTTTTGTGGAAGTATAAGTAACTCCACAAAGTGATGGAAAGCAAAAATCAAGCCTTGCGTCCTGAAGCACATGAGGGATTTGGTTTTTGAAAACAGTACATGGAAAATTAATGTATATAACCTATTATGGTTTTGTAGAAGGTAATGAGAACAAATATCATGTTATACAATTAGTTATTTTTTTTTGCTTCCAGTTACTTAGTCCCCATGCTTGTTTACTGCTATGGAAAGTAGAGGTAAGACTCTGCATGGGGTTTGGCAGTGTGGTTGCCATCCCTGTGAAAACAGGGGCACCAGCAGAGCAGAGCTGATGGGGCCACCACCACCTGGTCCCACCTTGCTCCCGGGATCAGTGAAAAAGCAATGCTAGGAAGGACCACTGCTCCCCATGGGCCATTATCCTGGGCTTGTAGAGCACCCCCTGCTAAAACACATGCCAAGCCCTGACCTTGCTTGGGTCTGCTGCTCCTCCACCGGGTGTGGAAGGCCATTCCCAGGGGAGAGGCTGCAGGGGAAGCAAGGAAGCAGGGCTGGCAGAAGCAGCCAGCATCTCCTTTCACAGCAAGCACAGGTAGGTGGACACTGATCCTTATCTTCTCCAAGCCTGTTCTCTAAACACTACCAACTCAGATTACTGTCCCCAAGTTTCACTCCAAAACTTGAGAGTAATAGGCTTTTACAATGCAGTAAAGAAAGATATTTACTGGTTTGGGGATTGACTAGACAACCATTTACACCACTCTTTTATCAATATTGCCATAATTTGACACTTCTGAATGGAGGAGGATTGTAAAGCGCCTGCAGACCCTGTAAAACATGTTAAATGGAGATTAGTCTTGCTGCTTAGTTTAAGCCTAGTAAAAGATAATTAAATTGACTGATGCAGCTGTAAACCTCACTTTTATCAAATCCTGGCTCTCTTTGTCCTTATGATTTTACAGCATCATTAATGTTGTTGTGACAATATCATTAATCTCCTCCTGCTGTTCAGCAAATGAAAGGCAGCCAGCAGACACTATATAAATCAGCTCTCCCCTCACTAATGTTATCTTCTCTCACTTCTTGACTCTTGTTCTCAAGGTGATTTCACAAGCTGAAAATTAATTGTGAATACACTATGCTGTTTCTCTCACTGCTGCTTGTGTGAAAAGGTTTTATTAGATTATTTTTTATTTTGTGAAGCAAAAGGGGATTAGGGATAATTCTTTCGTGTTCTTCTGTGTTTTGGTTTGGACCTTATTTATTTATTTATTTATTTTTGTCAGTGGTACAACATGAGAGACCATCACACCTACAAGTGGAGGCACACTGCTGTGTTGGAAATACTGGGAACTCCAGCTGCAGTCCTCAGTCATGTGTTTTTGTTTTCCCTAACTGGGGAGGATTAATTAGTCAGGGATGACTGACTTTTTTCCACTTCTGGTTTTCAAGGGAGGGAGGATGGGGACTGAGATGGGTGTGGGGAGGAGGTGAACAGTCTGCATGGGGCATCTGCTGCCCAACAACACTGCATAAGAAATCCTGATGTAACTGGAGCTTCTCAGCATGCAGAAGGCTTTGCACTTCAGCAGTTCCCAGTGGGAGATATTGATGGGACAGAGAGTTTAGCTACACGGGCTCCAGCCAGCCGTGATACTTGCCCCCAGGGCCCAAGGACTCATGATGGTTCCTTTCAGGTGCCAGTGTAGATGGAGCCCCTGCATGCGGTAGGCTCAGGCTCACCAAGGGGAGAGCTGTTCTGCTGAGCATAGCTACAGAAAGCTGGGGTGGTGACAGGTACAGGATGCTCCAAATTCCTATGGAGTGAAGAACAAATAAGCTTTTAGGAGATGATGGATAAAAAATCATCACAAAAGTGACCAAAACACCTGTCCTAGTGTTTTGTAGCAGTTACCAGAGGCTTTGGGGAAAGACTGGAGACACGGAAACCTCACAAGTGCCTGGGGGTGTCACACTGCCTCACCACTGTATCTCAGCTCAACATCTCCCCAGAATCATTCCAGCTTTCTTTCCTCTGTGTGCTTTTCCCCTTCATGATTGCATATGAATCATGCAGCCTGAACCATACGGGCTTTTAATTTCTAAACCATGTTGTTCTCCAGAAGAGGGTCACTCACCTTTCTGAGATGTAGCTGTGGACACTGGGTCATGCACCTTAGGTTGCTCAGCACACAGAATTCCCTCTCTTGGTGTGAGATGGACAACATAAACCCACCTCAAACAACAGAAGACTTCAGATAAGTGAAGTTCAGATAACCACCCTGTCTGCCTCCCCCAAGGTCAGCTGTCTCAGCAGGGCATTATCCACTTTGTTTTCCTTAAGATATTTACCCACAACTCAGGACTAAATCCCTTCAAAGCTAGATTTCCACTCAGGCACTTCACCTTGGGTGGTGGGTCTCACATGACTGAAATTTTGTGGGGTCTTTCTGAAGGAAAAATCAACAAACCCCACGGTCTTGAAGGCTGATTGAAGCCAGCTGGCTCCTCATAACAAGCGACATATCAGGAGGCAAAATACGCTGGTCATTTTTTTCTGGCTATCTTTATTTTCCTGGTTAATTCAAGGCTTGAGGCTGTCCCCTAGGTCTAATGTATAACCAGAATTGTGCTGTGCTTGGCTGAAAGTCAATGGAACAAATTGGATATTTTACCTCACTGTTATGGGGGGAGAGTTTATGTAAAAAATACTTTGGAGTTCATACTCTGATGTTTAAGTTACAGTGAAGCCTAAATATAGTGCTTTAATCATCAAGAGCTATAACTTCACCACAGTATTTCTTTAAACTCTATGGTTTGAAAGTCCAAAAGATAAGAAGTACTTCTCAGCAATGCAAATAGATGCAGAGCACCGGGTTCAACCAGAGGCCATTCCTCCAGCCAGGGCTGTGGAATTTCCACTTCCAGCTCCCAAGAATCTGGGAGGAAGAGAGAACTCCCTGCAACCTCAGCTCTTTCAGATCCTCAGGGTGGGCAAGGTTTGCCCCTCTGCAAAGATCCAGGGCAAGACCAGCATCTCTATTCTGTGATGAACCTGTAGCTAAGCATCCAGGGTAGTTCAGGGTGGTCCCTAAACTCTGCAAAGGGAACAAAATTATGGAGGGAGTACAATTGTAGCAATTGTACTGGGATGAAGAGGTGGTGGGAAGAAACACATAATTTAGTTTGGGCATGCTGTGTGCTCGGCTTAGCTATATTCTTACACAGGAGTATCTACAAAGGTGGGTAAACTGTTTATTTCCAGGAGGTGTGTAGTTGATACCTGTCAGGGAGTGACCTCCACTGTTGTGGATGGTTCATCTCACTAGATGGCTAATTTCAATCTTGCAAAATGTAGGTGTTTAGCCTTAAGCTTGGTCGTCTGAGCTCTCTGAGCAAGCAAGGTAGATAGCCAGGCATCTCCTGAGGACAGCTCATCAGAGACTAGGTTTAAGAATACCTGGGAGCACCTGACTCTCTCTGTAGATTACACAGATCCAAGTCTGGCTTGGACTGGATGTGTGACATAGTGTCCTGTCCAGTAAAGAAATGATCAGGCAAGATCTGCATGAGCAAAACACAAGGGTGACCACCCAGCAGTCCCAGCCATGGTGCAGGCAGGTGCCTTGCTGCTGCTGCCTGCCAGGGATCTCAGTCAGGGGGACAGTCCCTGGCTCCCACTGCCTGGGGCAGCCTAGGAAGAGGCCTCATGCAGTGCAGGTCAGAGGGACAGGAGATGGCCTCTTCTAAGGCAGGGGCTGGGTATCCTCACGGGGCTCTCAGTGCTCAGAGCTCTCCTCCAAAGCAGGGGTGCCTCCAGAAGAGTCCCATACCCAGCTCGTTTCACAGGCACCAACACCTCAAAAATCCTCTTAGCTGGGTCAGTAGGTGCAGGTGCCTGGAAGTCCAAGGGCAGGGTTTTGCCAAAGTCCACCCCTTTATGGGGCACAAAGGTCTGTCGCCGAGGCCGGGCGGCTCCACTGCGCCCAGGGAACCCAGGGCTGTCCTGCTGCTGGGCAGGCAGGGAGAGCAGAGCCCTCTCTGCCCCGGAGAGCATTTGTGCCCAGAAAAAGCACTGTGTTTTTCAAAACCTGCTGTAAACCAAGCACCCAGCCACAGTGCTGGGCCCCGGTGATGCTCACAGGCACAGGTCTGCAGCAGCCACAGAGGCTCCAGCATCTGCTCCCAATGACTCAGATTATCTGAAAGTGTAAATAGCAGAAGATACTGAGTGTTGTTACTCCTCAATAAAAGGTGAATAATATTTGGTTCTAATTATATTTAGGTCAATTTGCTTCCTACGATTAGCTGTCAACAATTTTCACTTTCTTAAAAGAAGGGTGATAGGCTTTTATAGCAGAGTATAAAGATATCAGCTGGGAAATCTGTGGCCATCAATGGCTTTATTTTTTTCCCCTTTATCTATTCATATAGCCCTAATTTGACACTTGTCTGTCAAGGAAGCTTGTAAAGAGACTGCCGACCCTGTAATACCAGTTGAATTTAGATTAGTCTTACAGCTCACTTAAAGCCCAGTAAAGTGATAATTAAATCCATTGTTGTGGCTGTAAACTCTCAAGTACCTGGAATTAGCTCTGTTCCTGCTACTGGCACTACAGCTTCATTAGAGTTTATACTGTCCCCTGCCCGGGCTGTTCCAGATGTGGAGCAGAGGTGAGCATCTGTCTGACCAACCTGCCCAGATAGTGCAGCCTCCTCTGGCCCACCCAGCCTTGTGAAACTGCAGAGTCACTGCCACGAGCTGCTTCTGCGCCTTGGAGCAAGCCTGATATGACCACACTTATCTCTAAATTCAAGCCAGAGGTTACAATCTGGGTTAAAACCATTCAGTTTATCAGCGACAAAAGACAGCCCTGCCCTGCTGTTGGGGCAGGCAACAAGTAATTTTACGTTCTCCTATCTTGGCTTCTACTTTCAAGCAGCATTAGTCATTTGGGAACTGAAACTACCAGACTTTGGCTGAGGTTTCATCATGTCCGTGCTGAGCTCTGCAGGAGGGCAGAGTCTGGATGCCCCTCTGCTGGTGCTGCAGGAGCCAAGAAGCCTCATGGGGATGGAGCAGGGCGAGCTCAGCCCTGGAGCAGAAGGGAGCTGAGGGAGAGGGTGGCAGTCTGTCCTTCCCTCATAAGGACCAGTTTCTTGGGTTGTTACATTCTGTCTCTCTATTCTTGTCATTGGGAAAGAAATCCTGGAGCAGGGCAGCTGGCTGGGAGACAGAGGAAGCCTCGTGGCAGCAGAAACACACATGTGACATTTGGCTCGGGAAGATGCCTCTGCTTGATTCTGTGGCAGGGAAAGGTACCTAAAATACCTCAAAACTACTACAAAGGAAAAAATTGCACATCAAAGGAAGTCATGCAAAGGAGAATAGGTTTCAGGTTGGATCAACATGTGATTTATGATGAAAAAAGCTTGAAACACATTCAGTGGTCTCTGCTGTCTCTGTTCAAGTTTTGTCCAGTATCTTGCTTGAATTTCAATCATGATAATTTAAATTTCATACAAGCATCAGATAACATTTTCTAAGAAAAATTACTCATTACTTTTATTATTTTCTTAGCATTCATAGTTCTCTGTGATCCATTAAACAGGTAACATTTTGCATATCTTCTCCCTGAAAAAATACATAATAAGCAGCAGTCACAGGGAAGCATAGCACAAAGCAGAATGGCCACCAGGAGGTGACTTCAGCCCACGACTCGGTGAGGAAGGGATTCATCCTACCTGATTTTACACATGTACCAAATGGAGACCTCTGCCTCTGAGATGCCACCTTACTTTTCTTGTGTAGTCATAGGAGGGAACTTGGTTTCTTTCACATTGCAGCCAGACAAGTAATGAGAAAGCACCCAGAGCTACATCTTCCTTCCCATCACACTGCCTGACTTCTGTCTTCATTACACAGACAGGCACTTGGAAGAGGGGTCTTCTGAGGGGTACCAAGCCGAGGTAAAGCCTCTGAGATGAGAATATAACAGGGGTCAGTGAAGGGAGGTATTACAGACACTTTTCAGTCCTTAACCTTCCCTTGGCATCTGCCACTAACAGCATCTGCTAGAGGCAGGAGGTAGATGGAGTATGGGGCTGAATTTGAAAGATCACTTCTCATTTTCTAAATCAATTGAGGAACTGGCTGAGTGACACCCACCTTTGGTTCAATGCCAGGCCGGTGGGACTGTGTTGTGTTACATCCCTGCCCTGCCTGGGTGTAAATAACT
>NW_009954705.1:704427-706893 GCF_000747805.2 Chaetura pelagica | reverse complement strand
TTTCCCAAAGTAGCTACATGGGAAGAGCAATTCAGTTTTCAGTGAATCCCCCTAAATTCAGCAGGCTGACTTTAGGTAGTGACATGCAAGCCCAGCCCCTAATTCCTCTTACAGGCAGTGCTGTGGCCAGGGGAGCAGTGCTGCCCACCCTAAGGCTAACGGGCTAGTCCTCTGTTTACCAGCTGAGCTCAACAGCCTACAACAAGATCTCTGTGGTTGATAGATGTGTTACATGCTTCACGTGCAGGTGGACACCTGGGTGTCTTAGTTTTGGGTTAAATTATTTTCTTGTAAAAAAGGAATAACTCATGTCAGTGTTACTCAACATAAAAGCTTTTGGAGTCTGATAACAGAATCACAGGATCATAGAATTTCTGTTTAGGTCTGGTAAGACTGTTAAGACCCCAAGTCCAACAGTTAACCTGTCACTGACAAGTCCACCACTAAACCATGTCCCTGAGAACCACATCTACACATCTACACCTCCAGCAATGGTGACTCCACCACTTCCCTGGGCAGCCTGTGCCACTGCCTGACAGCCCTTTCAGTGAAGAATCTTTTCCTAATATCCAGTCTAAACCTCCCCTGGCACAACTTGAGGCCATTTCCTCTTGTTCTGTTGCTTCTGACTTGGAAGAAGAGACCAGCCCCCACCTCACTGCAACCTCCTTTCAGGCAGTTGTAGAGAGCAATAAGATCTTCCCTCAGACTCCTTTTCTCCAGGCTAAACATCCCCAGTTCCCTCATCATCTCCTCTCTGTGAGATTTGTTCTCTAGACCCTTCACCAGCTCTGCTGCCCTTCTTTTGACACCTCCAGCCCCCCCAGTCCCCCCGCGGTGCGGGGCCCAGGGCTGCACACGGTGCCGGAGGTGCAGCCTCACCAGTGCTGAGCACGGGGGGACAATTTCTACTCCTGACACAAGGCAGGATGCTGCTGGCCCTCCCGGCCGCCCTGCCGGCTCATGCCCAGCGGGCTGTCAACCCCGGTGCTTTTCTGCCGGGCAGAATCCTCGCACCCAAGGCCCCGCAGCGCAGCAGACCCTCCAGAGGTTGCTCAGACAAGCCCCACGACACACAGAGCAGGGCTCAGAGTGACCTGCAGGAGCAGCAGCCACAGGTGAGCACCGCGGGCCGGTGCTGCCACCCCGCGTCCGGCTCAGGCTGCTCTGCCCTGGCCACCTTCCTCCCCGCTCCTCATCCTCACCCCGGGAAGCGGGGACGGACGGCATCCCGCGGGCCTGGGGAGCCCCTACACGTTGAGGTTTGGCAGGAAGGGTGTGCCGCCAGGCTGAACCGGGTTATTGTATCACTTTCAAGCAGCTGTTTTGCTGGACCCGTGTTTTGAGCACAAGAAGAAGCAGAGAGCTTGTTACCAAACCGGGGGCAAGGGTGTGGGCTTTGCTTCTGGAGCAGGGATGCTCCTCCAAGCAGGGACCTGCCCCTCTGACACGCTGCTGCTCCTCATCTCAGCTTCATTCACTTCATCCATTTCTTAATTCCATAATTCTTGTCTATGCACCTGGCAGAAGTGAAATGGCCCTGTCTGTGAAAGCTTTTGCATTTGTGAGTTATTTTCCCTTTGGCCTTTCACTCCCCCCTCAATAGACATGGCCTCCAGAAAGGAGAAACTGTCCCTGTCCAGCAACCTTGTGTCCCGTGCCAGGGCAGGTGGAGCTGCCACCCACCCATCACTACGATGGTATCTCACGTCTGTCTGCACAGCTAGAACTTCTTTCCTCTCTTTCCTGCATCAATAACCACATGGTGAAACCCTTTGGCTTGACCTTGTATTTCTACTTCTGCCTGTCTGCAGGGTGTGCAGGTCTCATGGGGGCCGTGGGGTGGTGAACCAGCAGCCCCTCAGCAGCCCCACGATTCCCAGAGTCTGTCTTCAGCCTTCCTGCTCAGTCTCATCTTCACCAGTGATCACAAGAGAGAAAAGCAGAGGATGTGAACACTCAGAACAGGGACATTTTAATGAGAGGAGGGAGCACAGCAAGGCACAAGTGCTCTCTTAAAGCATCCCAGAGTTAGACACTGTCCCATGTTATATGAAGACATAATAAAATGTACTGCGTTAGCCTTTCAAGAGTTACCAGTGCATCTCCCTTTGGCTACCTTCAGAAACACTTGTAAAATATTGAAAATCCCACTGAACCTTCACTATGAAACTTTAATGGAGACAGATTCTCTGAGCCTGCTGAAAGGATTTCTCTGCTGCAAATATTTCTGCTTTTTGGTTAATTTACTGTGCTTCTTTCTCTCCAGCATTTTTCTTTTCAGCATCTTTCTTCTCCCTCTCTCTCAAGTGTTAGTTCTGCTCTTTGTTTCATTTTTTATTTCCTCTTCTCTTTCTAGCCAGAATTAATTAAACTTTCTAGTTACCTTTTTCCCCCTCATTTCATTTCAGGCTAGATCTTTACTATTTTTTTTCAGCCTTTGGCTTCTACTTTACACAATCTCTT
>NW_009954705.1:693443-704048 GCF_000747805.2 Chaetura pelagica | reverse complement strand
CTTTCCCTGTTTTTCTTCTCTCTCTTTCTGGGTTTCTCTGACAAAGAAGTTTGCAATTAATTGCATGAATTAAAATTACCAGAGCAAGCCATCCTCTGCCAGATCACTGCAGCTCCAGAGAACCTAGTTGCTCAGTAAAACATCACCAAACACAGGGTTAAATATAGATTATGGGGAAAGCCTTCCAGGGCCTGGTGAACTTTGAGTGACGTTCTTTGTATCACTGGTCACATCTAATCTGAATTTAGGTGACCACAATAAGGCACCTGTCCCTGAGGGACTTCTCTAACACCCTTTATAATCAAAGGCAAGAAACAGGCACTCTGGGATATGAATCACTGGACAGATTTTAGATGTCAGTTTGGCTGATGATCTGCTTTCTACCTACCTATTCCACAGAGCCTTAGACAGTAGCTGTTTAGGTTTTCTTGCTCTGACCACTTATTTCTTGTGGTATTTTCTCTGAATACACAGATTACTCAGCACCTGTCTTGAGATGTGGGCATTACACATGGACACAATATCCAGATAGTGCTGATAACTCATATACAATATATACCATATGAGTTCATGCATAGCTGGTCCCATGACCAAACAATGGCATATTGTGATGTGGTGGATGGAGATCTTGCCACCACTGGAAAGGCTACAGCATGTGGACTTCAGGTGTCTTCTTCAATACTATCTGTCTTGCAGCACTGCAGCAGCTGGGTACAACCAACTTAGACTAGAACTCTGGTTATCAAGAGCAAATATTCAATACTGAAAATGTGACTATAAAGGAAAAAAGAAAAAGGAACAACAAAGCCACACATCAGTTGAATTTCAGTGTCTTCTGTTGTGTTTCCCTTCAGGGCAGCTGCCAAGAAAAAGCTGCTAATTCAGGTGAAGTGAAGCAGAAGTTACCGGTTGCCCATATTTGGTTCTAATACCACATTGTTGGCTGGGGGCTCAGTGGGACTCTGTGAACACACACCATTCCCGACCATCCTTCAAAATTGTTACCACGGACAGGGAGTGGGGTTATGATGGGGTGGTCCCAGTCAGCAGCCAAGCATCTAGACATCTGCTCACTTTCTCCTCTCCTGCATGATGGGGAGAAAACAGGAGGAAGGTTTGAAGACTCATAGATCGAGATAAAGGCAGTTTAGTAAGTAAAGCAAAAAGTGAACCTGTAAGCAAAGCAAAAAGAGGTATTTGTTCACTATGTCCCTTCAACACCAGATGTTTTGCCATCTCTGGAGACAAGGGCCTCAACGCATGTAAAGGTTACTTGGGGAGACACATGCCATAACCACAAATGTCCATAACCACGAGCTTTTACTGCTGCACACGATGTTGTGCTGAAATAGTCCTTTGGTCAGCCTGGCTCAGCTGTCCTGGCTGTGCCCCCTCCCAACCTCTTGCAGCCTTCTCACTAACGCAGCTGAGCGGGAAGAGGAGAAAAGCAGAATAAGGTGGTGCGAGCACTGCTCAGCAACAGCCAAAACACTAGTGTGTTATCTGCACTGTTTTACTCACAAATCCAGAGCTCAACACTACATGGGATGCTACAGAGAAAATTAGCTGCTTCACAGCCAGACCCAGTGCGGGGAGTCAGCTGGGGGATTCAACACATAAGCAAGTATCTCCAGCTAACCAGTCTTCTGCTCTTCCATGATAGGTCAGGGGGTCTCCAGGGGCTCGGCTGACATGTGGTGGCCAGCCAGCCCTCCAGTCACCATCTCCCAAGAGCATGGGTCTCCATAAGTCCTGTTCTACATCTGCCAGTCCCAAACAAAGCCTTGGGAACCCTTGGAGACAAACGGGTAGTGCCATCATGGACACTAAGACATCTGCATGTCCTCTTGTGCTGATTCCCATGCCAGGGCAGCTACATGAGGACCGAAGGACAGACCTTCCTCAGTGCTAAATACAGGGCAGTCCCACCTGCCTGAAGGTACCTGGCAGGAGGCAGGTGGTGGAGAAACTAGAAACACCCTCTATGGGGAGGTTCAATAAATTAGTTTTAGACTCCATCACACTTTTATAGCCTGTTCCCTGCAGCTTGCATACTCATTTCCAAGCATTCCTTAACTACTGGGGTCGCTATATCCAGCTATCATTTTTCTAGCATTTGCTATAATTTTATCAAAGATACACTGTCTCATAAATTAACCTTCCGCTTTGTTATTTTTAAAAAATTAATAATTTAACATTAACCACTTTGTTATTTAAAAAATAATAATTCTGTTCAACATCCTCACTGTTCATACTCAACCATGCATAGAAAACACCATGACTTTAATTTTTCTATCTAACCAACAAGTTAAGCTATTATCACCTTTCTGGACAAATGCTTTTCCTTCATATATCAACACAACCAAGCTCAGCTCACTGATACCAAATACATCTCTCAGACATTAATTTTCCCTGGCAGTATTTCTATAAGGTTAAGAAGTGTTTCTGCAGGGTCACAGCCTGGACATTGTGCTGATGGATGAAGCTGCTGCAGAGGTAGGATTTAGTTGTTATATTGGCTTTGAACAGTCCTAGCCTGGAAAATTGAACCACTGTGGGGTTATAAAATAACCCTTCCTCTTCCTCAGCCAATGCAGCTTCTGATCTGAAGCAGCTGCTGCTATTTCAGTCCTGAAACCACTTTGCAATCTTGTCAAAGTGCTTCTGAGCTGCCCCACAGCTTCATTTCTCATCAACTCTTTGGAGCCAGTGGGATCAGCAGAGGCCAATTAAGGAGAAAGGGTAAAAACTAAAGGATCTGAGAAATGAAAGGAAGTGGGTGGAGAGTATTTGGCTTGTTTTCAGTGGTCTGGATGTTGAACACAAAACATCAACATTCCTTCTGATATTTGTTTCCTTGTCAGAAAGACAGCTTGGAAGGGAGAGGATCCACACTAGAAGGAAGAAAATCTGTCGTCATAGGAAAAAATTGAGCCTCAAACCACAGAAATGACTCCTGGAGCCTGGGGAACCAACTTATTCAAACAAGATGTATTCAAACAAGTTCAAACCACAGGGAGGATGAGCCTGGTGGAATGTCATGCATTTCATCCAGGTGTTGCTTCACTGAATTGCAGTCATCTGAAAGATGGTCACTGGATCCAGTGGTCCTGGTACATAAGCAAGGATGCTGACCAAGAGTTGAGGTAGGCATCTAGAAGTGCCTCTTGCTTCCTCTGTGCTGATAAGGGAACTCAATCAACTTCAGGTGGGTTGTGACCTCCATGCAGCCATTCAATACCTTCAGCCTCTTGGAATCAAAGTCCATAGTTATATAGAGACATTAAAGGTCTAAATCTCACAAATGTACTGATGGTCAGTGCCTGGAAATTGGAAAGATGTATTGGTGCATGCAAAGAGGGAGATGCCTGTGTAATTCAGCCCCATCTCTCCCAAGAGGCAGCTGAGGCAACATCCCCACCATCTGGGCAATCTGAAGAGACATTGCTCCGCAGAATCCCCAGCGCCTGCTGCCACATGGGCAGGAAGCAGAGGTGGGGTACAAGGTTAACAGCGTGGTGTGGGAGCTGGGAGGACACCTGAGGTGGCTGTGAGGGAGCTTCCTCCACGGAAACTAGCTTTAGTCCCTCTGCTCCTGGGAAAACATGATTAACTATTAAGGCTTTATGTATATATACATGTCTGTGTGTTCTGCTTTGGTTTGGTGATTTTTTTGGTAGTGCGGGTAGGGCCCTAGGGGTGGCTCCCATAAGAAGCTGAGAAGCTCCTCCTGCTTCCAAACCCACCCAAAGATCCATTAGAGGGACAATAGATGCCTCTCAGTGATTAACATATGGAAGAACAGCTGTAAAGCCTGAGCAGAGAAGCACTTAGCCTGAGGAGAGGGGTGCTGGAAGAAGGTGCCCAAGCAGAAGTTTCCCTGCAACCCATGATGAGATGGCAGCTGTGCCCTGGACTCATGGAGGAACGTGGTGGGACATTCCCTGGAGATGCCAGGAGGAGTGAACTTGGATTTTTTGGCCAGAGGATTTGCTGCCTGTGGACTCTGATTGTGAAGCTTTGGAAGGCCCCGGTGCCAGGGGAGTTTGTTCCCGAAGCAGCCCCTGACTCTGTGGGAAGCCCAGGCTGGAGCAGCTCTGGACCTCGTGGAAAGGACTCAGGAAGGAGAGGTTCATGGAGGACTCTCTCCCATGGGGAAGGAGGGGAGGAGTGTAAGGAATCCTTCCTGAGGAGGACGAAGTGGCAGGAACCACCAGCCTGTAAAGTGACTCTAACCCCCATCCCCAGTCCCCCTGTGCTGCTGGGGGCAAGGAGGGAGAGAAACCGGGAACAAAGGGATTTGGGCCCAGGAAGAAGGGAGGGGTGGGGTAACATATGCAGGCCCTGCTCTTTGTGTTGTCTGTGTCCTGTGTGTGTTTGCTTGGTGTGAAATTAAATTATCATTTTTTCCTCAAGTTGAGTCTATTTTGCCTGTGACCTTAATCAGTGAAGAACCCTCCTTGTCCTTTGTTTCCACCCAGGAGCTTTGTCCTCCTCATCCCAGAGTGTGTGTGTGTGTGTGTGTGTGAGAGTTGAGAGAAAGGCCATGGGGCTGTTCCTTGTGTTGGGCCCAAACCACGACACTGTTATTTCTCCACTTCTTATTCACAGTAATAAACTTCTAAGCAGACCTGGTTTGTACTGTACCACTGTGCCTGGATTGTCTACAAGAATGACTTTATTATATGGGAATAGGTCCATAGGAAGTAATCTAAAAATATATAGCTGCAAAATGGCAATTAAAACAAAAATGAGCAATCCAGGCCCTCCCTCGAGGGACATAAGGGAATGCCAGATGCCTTTCCCAGCATCTCAGATTATCCTGAAGGATTTTGAAATAAAAATGCTGATAGTGATAGCCAAGAAAAGTACCAACTGCAGAATACAAAATTGCTAATAGTAACCCAACCTCTGAGATAAGTAATATTGTTAATAAGGAAAAACCTTGGCAGACCTAATTAAAAAAACCCCTCATATTAAAAAAGGCAGATTAACCATAGGGCTATGCAATATAAACAGAAGCAGAGACAGGTTTCTCTCTTAACTTGCTCCCTGGGGATACCAGTTCCTTCTGGTTTCCTCACAGTGATCATCTTCATTCACAGTCCTCATCCAGGACAGTGTCTCCTGATGATGACACTGCTATGCCAATGCCTCTTTGATAGTTCTAAATTACATTTCAAATGGCCACTGAAGCAAGTGAACAAGGTTTTGAGTAAAACCAAGATTTTTTCCTAATTATCCCCCAAATACCTGGTAAATCCCTTAGCTAGCACAGAAGAGTCCCAGCACCCAGATGGCCAAGAATTAGCAAGTCATGAGGTAGGAACAAGCAAACAAAAGGGATTAAGCTTGCCCTGAATTTTCTCCTTTCTTCCTATTCAGCCAGTTGTGTTTTTACCTCCAGGTTGCCCAGGCTTGCTTGGAGGTTTGGAGCACAAGGTGGTGAGAAGTGCTGCTTGCTGCTCTGGGCTGGAGCTCCTGCCTGGCCAGCAGCAGTGCACAGAGAGCCCTAATTCCAAGAAGGCTAGGAAGGCACTCGTGCCACTCAGGGAAGAAGTTGGGAAGCCTTTATAAGCCAGACGTGTTTACCCTTCTGTGCTAATCTAGAGACTGGAGAAACTAGTTATCTCTTTTCCACATGTGGCCATCAGCCTCAGCACAGGGCAGAGAAACATCGAATAGAGTGACGTTTTTAAAAAGGTAATTGACTTGTAGGCAGCAAATCTAGGTCTCCTTTCCAAAGGATACTTCTGCTCCTCGTATTTCATGCATAGAAATGAGGCACAAACCATCATTAAAAAAATTGCAGCTTATGCCAAATCTTAAGTACCTGAAAGAAGCAGACTCAAAATAAATGGGGAAAAATAATCTTTTTAACACTCCATTTGGTTTGTTTTCCTTTCAAAATGTTTTTGCTTGTAAGAGCTACTGAGCTCTTTAATGTTTGCTTTCAAAAAAAACCCCTCTAACGCTCCTCACAGTACTTTGACAAGGTGTTATCACTGGACAACCTCTTTACTCTGGAGTGAACTCCAAGCATCAGAGAGGCTGCCCAGCATGGGACTGATCAAAGAGCTCTGAGAGCAATGGAGTGATTCTCACCATATATTATGGGATCAGATCAGGCTTCTCACCTAGAAATAATTCCTGACACTAAAAACCTTATCTTCTCAAATCATAACTTACAGCTCAAGAAAGTTACAGATCTTTCTCTGCTCCTTTGGTTTCACACTGGTGGTGAAGAACAGGGATGGATACTCTGTCTATCACAGATCTTTTTGAACTGAAACAGTAGTTCAAGTATGAATTGTTGAAGCTGAAATTGTTCTGTGTTTTCCTGCTATTTCAGAAAGGTAAGTAACAAGATGGCAATGCCTCCTCAGCTCCCACCTAGTGCACAGCTCACTCTTCTTGGGCTTTTCCTAATGCTCTTGTAAATGCTGCTGCAGAAGTCCAAAGGTGTGAATGGTGTACGCTGGGTATGTTTTTGTGTCTTAGTTTATTTCTGATACTTCAGGCTAAACTGCCCTCCAAGGTCTTGGGTTTTTCCTCCAGCATTCTGTATACACCTTTCAAACTGATACTGCAATATCTGCGACCAGGTTCATCACCATGTCTTTGAACCTGCTGCCATTTTTGCTTGTGTGGCTGGATACTGCTCACAGAACAGGAGCTTACTGTTACACAGATGGGGTGGAAGTCCCCTTGCTGGTCTTCAACTACTGATGGCAGCTGAGCTAGCACTCTGGACTCCCTGCAGGGGCAGTGACTTATTTTTTGCCCTTCTGCAGAATGGTGTGGTCCAAAAGTACCTGTTTCTTTCCACAACTATGAAGGGACCCTCCTTCCAGCAAAGAACAATCACTGCTCACCCACCACCAAGGCACCTGGACCAGAGTGCCCAAGGGGGAACCTGCCTGCACCGACCCAGCTTCACATTCAGTGCTACCTGATCCTCCATTTTCACAATGTTCCTCCCTCACTATCTTACTCCAGCTCTTTCTCTCTCCCCTGGCTTTTCCCCTGACAAGATCATCTAGTTCCAACCTTCCTTCCTTGGGCAGAGACATCTTCCACTAGATAGGTTGCTCAAAGCCCCATCCAACCTGGCCTCAAATGCTTCCAGGGAAGGTGCATCCACAGCTTCTCTGGACAACCTGTTCCACTGTGTCACCACTCACACAGTAGAGGATTTCTTCCTGATGTCTAATCTAAATCTCCCCTCTTCGAATTTAAAATTATTACCCCTTGTCCTCTCACTACAAGCCCTTGTAAAAGTCCCTCCTCAGCTTTCCTGTAGCCCCTTCAGGTACTGGAAAGCAGCTATGAGGTCTCCGTTGATTCTTCTCTTCCTCAGCCTCAACAGTCTGAACTATCTGAGCCTGTCTTTGTAGGAGAGGTGCTCCAGCCCTCTAATAATCTTTGTGGCCCTACATTGGACTAACTCAAACAGGTCCATGCCCTACATCTCACCTGCAAGCTTTAGGCTAGGACTGACCCACATCCCAGCCTTGTGTTTTTTGGCTCTACATCTTCAGTCCTCCAGCAAGTCCTAGGTGATTCTCAGTCCCCCACATGTACTCCTCACTTTGCCTACAAAAATTGTGGGAAGAACAGGAATCCAGACATTCAGCCCCTGAGCAAACATCCTTGCTGTAAACATGGAGTCATGCTTATGTTCTCCATTCCCCTCTTGAGGGATGCATGACCACCCGTGGTGGTCTGTAAGCAGTTGCCTAAGTGCAGGGCACTTTGGTTGGTGCAAAACCTCCTGCAATTTGGGTGAATTCTCACTATTCCTGGATACCTCCTGGACACTGCACTGGCATGGATGACAGGTGAGGGGTTCCGGAGTTGTTTTCCCCTCCACCCTCTGCCAATGTATCTTTTCTCTGCTTTCAGCAGTAATTCGGTCTGAATCAAATTCTCAGCTAATCCAGACCAGTACTGTCTCAAATGGCAGCCAGGACCTAGAAAAGCCGTGCCAGGCAATAATATTAGAGCTTGGCGATGAAAATCAAAAGTAAACAGACACTGATATGAAAATACATCACGTTTCATTAATAACAAGAGACTGGCTTCTTCCTAAGCTGCTTTTTCTTCCAGGCCCTTCAAAGGTTCTGCCACTAGGTGTAGCAAAAGCTCTCCTAAAAGTTGTCTCGTGTACTTTGCTGTATTCCTTTCTTCAGAGGGGGAAGAGGAATAAAACTCAGCAAGTAAGGCAAGGATGACCTTAAACAGAGAGCAAAAGTGTCTAGAAGAAATAGCACTGATGGCAGCAGTAGAGCACATCAGGTGGGGCACAAAAGGTCCCTCCGTTAAAAAAAGATGTACATGGGTTTGGATCATGGTGCTTGCATGCTCCTTGCTTGGAAAACTCTGTGCACCAAATCCTGCTCAGCTTTCTCAGAAGTAGTCCTAGATGTTTTATTAAACCTGCAAATAGAAGTTAGCAAAGAGAGGTTCAACACCCACTGAGGTTGGTAGCTGAAACCCCAGTGTGATTGGGAAGCTCAGGGCCTATTACTGATGTATTTCAGTTCTTTCATGAACTGTGGTATAATCTAGAAGCAGATATTTTTAGACCAAAAAAATAAAAGACTAATAAACCACAAATAAGATAATAGGGTTTATTTAATTTACTTGTAGAACTAAACAAACTCTAAGAACCTTCAAATAGATTATCTACAGGAAAACAATCAGATGTCAAAAAGAATTTATTATTTTTCTGTAAAAGGAGGATTGTTTAGACATTCTCAGTGTCAGAAATAAGGTACCTGGAAAAGTAAAGCATCATAAGTTAACAGTATAATTAAGGAAGCAGCTTTTTCAACATTTGAATCCAATGTTCACCAGGCAGTTTATGTACTCCAGTTTGGTGAGATTTTATTTGAAAGCAAATAATCTTAATTTAGGGCATGACTCTGCAATCCCTGCTCACCTGGTGCTAGGCAGGTTACAGAGAGGTGATGAGCTGCTTTTCAGATGCTGTAAAGTGGTTGATTTTAAAGATAATCTCAGAAGACAGAGTGAGGATAAAGCACCACTGCTGGCTATGCTCTTTACCCCAAGGGGAGAGGGAATCACCTGAGAAGGGGAGTGACAACATGTATCTTCATCCCATCATGATTTATCAACAGCTGGTAAAAAAGGATGGTGAAAAAGGATTTATGAGTAAAAGCAAATTGAGCACCTAGATATAATTTTCCCCCTGAACTCAGAAACAAGAGGGTGTTGTGTTTCAGAGCATGAACAGGTCTGGATCTGCAGACTGAGGAGGACTGGGGGGAAAAGCAATTTCTTCCCTCCTAGCACAACTACAGCAGTGCAGGTCCTTGCAGCACAGGATGTAAGAGGAGCTTCCAACCCTGCTCTCCCAGTCTCCCAGTAGACAGCTAGCCCAGACTCCGTGGGTCAGGCTGTCAGCTACAGTAGCCATGAAACCATCTTTGAGAAGCCCGTGTTATGACTCTGGCTCTCCCATTGTGACATGCCCTAAAAGAACAGATTAACCCAGGCTAGACATAATCATTAGGAAACAGATGGCCAGGGTGCATAAAAGCAGCTCATGTACTGACAGAGTGAGGTATCTTCAGCTCACAGGAGCACCTTGAACAGAACAGAGCCTTCAGGTTTTTCAAGGGAGGTCAGGACAACTTGTGCTTATAAAATCCTAGGGACATGTCAGCAACTTTACACAGTCTCTGAAGCCGATCAGATGCACAAATGTACAATGAGAATGATTTTATTTGTGTCATTTTCAGCATTACTCTGATTTCTCATTGTTTTTAAGCTGAGCTCTGCATGCACAGCATGTTGTGCCTGCTGGGTGCCACAGCTGGAAAACAAGGTCACAAGGTGTTGTAAGATATTTGACTTATTTAGTTACATAAAGCAAATTTATTTAACTACATACAGTAGAAAGTTCATCAAGCAGCAGGATCTACCATGGATGATGATACTGCTCGTCGTCTCACCTAACACTGGAAATTAACCCAAAATTCCTTGAAGAAAGACAGCCCCTCAGAGAAGACAAATGCCCGGACACCTGTACCTGCACAGGAGAGGACAGGCATTCAGTCACCAACCATTCAGGTCTGGGTGAGGGAATAGGGGTTTAGCAGCTTGAGAAAGGCATCTGGACTGTGGTACCAGGGGTGCAGGTAAGGGACCATGATGCAGCACCATGAACTGTCCCTGGAGGTGTCTGGGTCACCCCACTGCTTATGGGGTGCCTGGGGCCAACCTTGCCTCAGTCATGATGGGTCAAGGTTTACAAGCCAACCAAAACACTGAACATGGCTGCTAAAGAAACAGCACTAATGCCCAACATTTTGGTCTTCTCATGATAAATTCTTAACTAGAATTTAGGAATATTCATATTTCCCTGCTTTCTACAGGGTAAATTACATTGTGTGTTCAATAGGATATTAAGCTAATTACTTTGATGGAAATTAAGAACTGTAAATACAAAAGCAAAAACTGCCTTTATATATGTCTAAAAAAATCCAGCTGAGCTCATAGAAGCACACATGGAATGCAAAGTCTGATTTTTTTTCCAGGGTTTTATTTCCATCCTAATAACACATCACAATTCCTGCT
>NW_009954705.1:655628-693167 GCF_000747805.2 Chaetura pelagica | reverse complement strand
CCTGCTGAAAAAGCTGAAGGAGATCTTAAAAATCTGTTAACCCATGCAAGCCAATAGAAATAAAATGGCTTTTGCACATTATTAAAATGAAGCCAACATCTGTGGCCATTCGACCCTTATTAAGCAAGGAGTCCTGGCAGTAACGTGGAATAGCATATGGATGTTGCTAATGTGCCCCAAAGCTGCTTGTTTATTTGAATTGCAAATTGTTTGCATTTTAAGCAAAGGGTTTTACCCACACAGGGACAATTTTTACTTAAGTAACTGTCAGTGTCTCTGGTTCATCTTTCCTCTTACGACCAGCCAATGTGTGTTCAGGTTAGCAAGGCTGTACTGGATGTTGCTGTGTGCAGATTTATCCCTGACCCAGCTGTGTTGGAGCTATTTCATGTTAATGCTGCTCACGACTTCATCTCTGCCACATGTGAAATATTGAGCAGCTTTCAGGCAGTCACTTCTGCAGAACATGCATGGACTTATCCCTTAGTTATTACCCTCGTTAAGGTTAATAGCCCATAAAGGTTCTCCACCTTCCATTCTCCCCATTAATCAATAGTGATACTTGGCCTATTTAAAAGAAGAGAAGAAGTGAAAAAAGTAAAATGGCCTCTGGGACAGTAAAACAACACTGGTGTCATCTCCAGAGTCCAGCAGTGATGCACAACACACAAAAGCAGTGAAAGCACTTAAGACTCGGATTTAACAATATTGTGGCTGGCTACTTGCCTTGCATGTGTCCCAGATCTGCCTCCACCTCCTTTCCATGGCTCCCCAAAATTTGTTTTAGTTTTGTCCCCTCTTCCTTCTGTCATTCCCTCCCATATGCCCCCATGTCCTTTGTCTTGCTCCACTTTGCTGTGTTTTCCCCTCCCTGTCTGCCTCTACTCACTTCCCCAGCACAGCCTCTCGCTGCCTCACCATGGGCCATGCCTGGAGCAGGACGGTGTCACAACACCTCACAGCTCAGGCAAACCAGGATGGGAGCCACCACTTTATACATCTCATTAGACAAACAAAGACTCACTTATCCTGGCCAATGACTCACGTTTTGCCCTCAGGCGATGACCAGCAGGCTGTGCAAGGTTGGCATGGATGGACTGCAGCTGGTCTGCAAAGCACATGCTCAAAATGTTGACACTCATGCAAGTTTGGTAACTAGTATTTTGGCAAATATGCAAGTCATAACCCTTAGTGTTTATGCAAGTATTTTCCCCTTCTTGGACTAGCAGTGAGTGATCTGCTCATGCTAGAGAGTCAGAAGAGCCTCACATCGTCATGAAGAATTTCCACTTCACTGCTGCACCTTTCAACTGTGAACTTACAAGTGCTGGTGTCATCTGTGACCTCCTTGATATGAGGGGTGGCCACAGGCACACCTATCAGGTGGCCATGGCAGCTGGGGACCACGCAGCTTCCTCGTCAAGTGCTGTAACCTCCAGGCAGAGGTTTCTTTCTCACTGTCAAGGTTTTGGACTGCTACACACATGGAAGCCTGGGCAAGGACACCAGGCTGTGGGCCAGCATCAGGAGGAATAGCATCCAGACCTCATCCCACCAGTGCAGCAGCAACAGTAGCTCTAGAAGGGCTAGAAACATCTAAAAATTCCGTTGCTGGTGAGGAGTGAGTACAAGTCTGTGGTTGTGTGATACTGTGGAGTGGAGGGAGGTGGGAAGATACTGTCATTTCTCCTGTCCAAGCTAGTTGAGGTGCCAGGAGCAGAAGTGCTACATTAGCACCATGCTCTGATCTTTCCTGCCTGAAGAAAAAAATTGCCAGGGGCAAGATATTTGCTTGGCCCCTGTTCTCCTGTGTTATTTCCTCAGACCAACGGTCAGAGCCCATAGAAACATTGTTCTTAGGACACCCAATTAGTTCTGGTTGCTACCAACAATTTGTATCCTGAAGGCTTTTTAACACTACCTCTGCCATAATTCATTAATGTAACCCTGCTCCAGCAGTCCCTCTGCCTCCAAGACACTGCCATTAATCTAGAAAACTGCTATTGGAAAATATCAGCACCATCAGCCCAAGAGAAAAATGTCCACTCAGCTGGTGCATAGAGGATAATGAAGTTTCTCCCCAAGGTCTGCCATGAGAATAATGTTAGAAGAGCTACATTTTGTTCAGGTGAATGTCACATTAACAACTTGATAGAAGCCCACAGAAGATGGATAACTTACTTCAAATACAGTAGAGATGAGTAAAATTTAACATAAAAGTGCAGAAATAAAATTGTCTCTAAAAATTTTTTTAAAAATTAAAGACAGATACTCTCTACCAGAATCTTCAGATTCATGGAGAATTTTTTTGAAGGTGGAAGGATAGAAAAGTACCCTTATACAGCTGCTACAAATCCTGCTTCATTCTTTTGTATACCTACCTACTCTTTTAAACCAAAAGACCTAAATGCAAATATATGCAGTTAATTCTGTAATGTTAAGTAATGATGGCAAGCCAGTGTCTAGAGACACGTTTTACAATCAATCTGAAGAGTTAGTTATGAAAAACCTATTGAGACCATCTAGTCTTTCCCCTCCAGATGGAGGGTTTTGTCCCCTGCAACAATGATCTAATATTACATTTGTCACTATTGACTTTCTGTGCTAAGGCAATTCTGCAGGGACGTGTGCTATTAAGGTTAGGGATGAAATTTTATCACTCATGAAACTACATAGTGAAATATTTTATCTGTATCATCTTTATTTGTCCTAGGAATAGAAAGAAGTGTGCTCATTGCCCTGCAGAAGCGTGTTTGTCAGGAGTGCCTTGTCCTGCTACTGTTGTAGAGCTGCACACACAGCATGAGGTCTGGCCATGGCCTGACCATGACAGAAGATGGGAAAGACAATGGCAACTGCACTGTGCTCTTACACACTCAGGCTGGGCTTGTTCTGTTCTACCAGGTGTTTGGTCTTCTCCATCTGACTCCTGTTAAGCTACCTCATTAGCTTAATAAGAGGAGAAAGAGTTGGACTCAGGAAGAGGAATTATTTCAGGATCTTACCCTTGAAATTCCTATGAAGTTACCAACTGAACATCTGAACTGTTTCACCTGATTGCATATGCATGAATGTTGGCCCTACGGCAGCTTGTTGCAGACCAACAGCCATCACCAACAGAGTCTTTTCCCACTTCTCTTAGGATGAAAATATTCCCTCCTGGAAGTGCATGCTCCTGTCCACCAGCTTTAGAACTCTGATGTCATTACTAGCTTAGACATACTAGTGTATAAACCATAAAACATATGAATATGCAACATGTGTGTCATCCTGAAGAAATTCACAACAATTTTCTTTACTCAATAATTCTTGATACATGAAAGCTGGAGTGTCATCAAATCTAACCCTAATTTCTAGGCCTTTGGCTGATTTAACTTTAAAATGCATTTCTTAGTATACTCATGGAAAAATAATCACACAGCAAGTGATCAGTAGCATCTGTGGTTAATTGCAAACAATCACAACATGAAATTATATTTTCAAGTCTTTAATTAGCTGGAGAATGAGTCCCCTGATTAATTTTGGTCTGCTACTGTACTTCCTGACCTAGCAGACAGAAGCCACTGTTTTTTTTCAAGGTCGTAATAATTCTTCTACTGAGCCCACATACTGCAAGGCAAGCTATCTGGTTTTCAGCCCCCTTCCCCACCCAAGGAAAGGGAAAAATCATGTATGATACAATAACACATCCATATGAGCATTGCAGATTTGGCCACAGAGCTTCTGTTGGACTGTTACCTTTTGCTTCTTGCTGCAAATCTTGAATTTACCTTCTGTGAGTGAGACATTAGTCACAATTACTGAACATTAGAGACAGTATAATGGTGGCATGGCATAGCTGGGAAATATTTAATTGTGCATCTTGTCCCAGCTGTTAATTAGCCTAAAGCAGTGGCTGCAGCTACAGAAATGTTTAAAAAGCAGAATTAACCAGTAGCTTCAGCTTGAGGAGAGGACTGGACTGCTGATGACTTTGTCTGCCTGACTTCAGTGCATTATACCAGCGCAGGAGAGTTAACCCTGGGGTCATCCTATAACACAGCAGATCTTTGAGCCTGTACTGAACATGGCTGAGAAAAAGTGGGCAAGGTTGGATCATTTCAACACCTACCATGAGAGCAATGGACCCATTATCATGTCTGGCAGGTGGCATTAGTATAGTCCAGATCATCTCACAAAGTTTCCCTGACAAAAACCACCAGTAGCAGAAATCACACCTGTACCAGTGGAAGTCCCTCAGAAGGCTCAGGCTGGTCTCTGGAGGGATGCAGGAGAGGCTTTCATCTCAGCTACAGCAGCAGCTGCATCATCTCAAAACCAGCTCAACAGCGTCTTTTACTGAGACCCATATTCTACATCAGGGGAAAGGAGTCCTGAACATCACTGTGCTATTTCTAAGTTGGGAGACTGAAATGTTTCCAGCCTGAAAGGTGTTAGAAATCTCTCCATTATAATCTGGCCCCTACCTAAACAAACCTGGCATATATTCCGATCCACCCACCCACTATGGTTTCCATAGGAGGGATGGGGGCACAAAAGCAGACTGGAGCTGTGGAACACTTGTTTCCCCCTAGAAACAGTCAAAGGGTTTGAGGAGGCATTCCCCATGGGCTGTCTGCACCTTGGTCCTCGTGTCCAGCAGACACCTCATCCCACAGATCCTTTGTGCATGGCCATGAACTGCAACAAACTTGTGACATCAGCTGACAAGGGGAATCCATCTACGTCTTGGAGAAGAGCAGGGCAAGTTACACCCTGCAGATGGCATCCCACCAGCTATGAGCAGAGCCAGAGACACTCCACTCTCACACCAAAGGAGGCCTCTTTGCCTCTTGCACTGCAAAAGCAACAACAAGGCCCAGGACACGTGCCACCTTCTGCAGCCAAGAGCATTAACACCTGAGTGAAGGATGAGCAGAGATCCTGAATTCAAAGAGAACAGCCTGATACTCCATTTCAGGAGTACATCCCTCCTCAGCAGACCAAAACATGGCATGTTTGCTTGTTTGGCTGGTATTTTTCCACCCTTGTTTTCATTTCAATTGTTCTACTGTACCAGATGTGTGGCCTTGGTCTATTACACCATATGGCCACTGCTAAATGTATTAGGAAGCTCATGGTGTTTGCTCGTGCCTCTAGCAAGGATAACGAGCTAAAAAAGAAATATATTCCACTCAGCTTCAGACATGTGTGAGCAGTAGATGTTACAAAGCACCAGGGTGTAAGCTATTTTCAGATTATAAATCAGATGTCCTTAGTCTACTATTAAAAACCCAAATGTTATTAACTTACTACTATTAGATGCTATTAGTACACACAGTAAGACATCTTCATTATTAAGTGCTACTAGTAGGTAAGGGCTTGTATTAATTATCTGTGTTATCATTGTGATCTGTGCAGACTCTTCTGGCATATTGGACTTCTCAGGTCTTCCTTGCAGAGCAGAACCTAAAAAAGCAGGTATCTCTTGGATCTCTGTACTCTGTCATCTACAAGTCCCCAGTCTGATAAACCCATCTGTTATTCATACCATCACAATATCCTTGATCCCCCCAGCATGTGTCCCCACAGTGTGGCAAGCCTCTCCTCTTGTTCCAAACCCCAAAACACACCACTGTGGGCACCTTTCCCCATACTCCCATCCCTTCACCTCCCTTCTCCTGGGCTGTTCAGATGTGCTGGGGTGACTCTGGCTGGTCACTGCCCAGCAGCAGGAAGGGCACTGGTGTGCACACCACAGTAACTTTTGAATCTGCTAGTTAATTACATCTCAGTTTGATTGCAGGTCAAGTCACTCAGGTTTCCTCAGCACTGACACCTGAAGATCCACTTGTCACAGTTTGACTCAGGTCCGACAACAATGCTCTCGATCCCCTCCCCCTCCCACCCAGGTAGGGAAGGAGAGAGAGAAAAAGAGAGAGACTTGGCTGGGTTGAAAACTAAACTACACAGCTTTAATTAAAACACTAATGAATGATACAAGAAAATATATACAATTATATACAGATATATATTCAGGTATGGGCAAAAGCCTCTCGCCTCCCCCCACCCCAGCAACTCCCACAGCACTTCCCTGAACTGGGAAGAGTCCCGAGGAATCCCAAAGCTGCTTCTGGAGAAAGCAGAGAGTTATGGGGGTCAGGAGAGATCAAGCCTGAGGATCGACGGTGATGGATGAACAGAGTCCTCCCCGGACGCCGGCCATGGACGGAAGAGAAGGGAAGAAGAAGAAGGAAGGAAGTTGTCTTCTGTGATCTCTGACCTTCCTCTGAGCTTACATAGATATATGGAATGGAATATCTTTGGCCAATTTTGCTGTCTGTCTAACTCAGCCTCCTACGGGGGGGTCACAGATCTCCCCATAGTGTCTGAGCCGGCAGAGTGCAGGTGCAGCCTTGAAGCCTCAGTAGTTAGAAAAACGTTCCTCTGTCTTATCAGCCTAGCAGAACACACTGTTGCTAGTTACAAGAAAGCTTACTGAAGGGAAAAAAAAAAATCAGTAAAAAGAAAAATTGGCTTCATCCTGGCTCAAACCAGGACACCACTAGACCAAGTTACTCAAAGCCTCACCCAGCCTCTCCTTGAACACTTCCAGGGAGGGGGCACCCATGGGGAGGTGAAATTTGAAGGCGACAGGCAGGGTGTAGAACATCTGGATGCCTTGCAGACAAACTGTGTGGCACATATGTTGCCTATTTGCCTTCACAGGCAGACCACTCAAGTATCAGATGTGGCAAGTCTTGAAGTGCTGGACTTCCATGCAAAGGTTAACAGCTCATGCAGAAGAACTGTGAGGCACAGGCTATGCCTGGCACTACCCTAAACCTGAAGGACACACACAGTCAGGGCGAGTCTTGCACCACGTCATTGAGCAGTGCTGGAGTCCTTCACATGGGAACACAGGGACATCTGGTCTTCTGGAAATCACAAAGTCTGCCACCTCCTTCATTGTCCAGGGCTCTGCAGATGCAACAGCACTGTGAAAGAGCATGAAATCCACTCCTGCCATATCAGCTCGGTCTTAACTAACAGAATAATTATTTGCTTATATTTCAAGGCTAAAGGAAAACAGCTGAAATGAGGCAACTCAATGCTACATCTGCATTTGTATCCAGATATGCAAGAGGCTGTGCACATAGCACTGCAAAGGGAAGGAAACAGCACTGCGGATCTACCACATCCAAGCACTGGCCCTGGGACTAAAGCAGTGTATAAACCCTCTACAAAAGCAAGGAGCCACTGGCAGTACAGTACCCACAGTGGGCCAGAGTCAAAACCCAAAGATTTCAGGAGTTCAATGGTATTGTTTGTTTGGTTGTTGTTTAACCCGTCAATTCTTTTAGAGATTATCAGGAGAAGCCAGGAGCCTGCCTTAGGCAGTACACAGTACCTCCTGTTTCAGGAGCAGCCTGGGGCCAGTCCCCTCCATCTCTGCATTCCACACCAGAGACATGTGGGTATGTTACAGCACTGGATTGGAGCTGCTTTTGGTCCCCCAGCAAGGGGCTCTGGAGTTTCTGGGCCACATTGGACTATTTCACAACCACCTTCTCTGATGAGCCTTATGTTTATTTTATGGAAGCTCTTTCCAGCAATTACTCCCTCTTCCTATACATCTCTGCAGGAAACTCTGCTCCTGCTGGGACATCCAGCAGGCATCCCGGGGGAAACCAGAAGGCTTCTACTGAGCTTGATGCATAATTTCCTATCAGATTTATGCTGGAAGTAAAAGGAGTCAATCAGCCAACATTTTGAACTGAGAGAAGAGATAGAGGCTTTGATCTAGAGATCCAGAGACAAACCTGGAGGACTCATGGGCACTGGAGGTTGGAGGGTCTCAGAGACATCTAGCTCCAGAGAGCAAACATTTTCATCACAAAATCAGCTCATTACCTATCTTTTTATCCATCAGTGCTCTTCAATTTCCCAGGTGAACTTGGGCAAGGTGATGCATTAGCATTACTGTTAAAATGGAAATAATACTGTTCCATCTTTGCTGCCTGTTTCACCCCCTGAGCCCCATGGGCATGTTGAGATGTCACAACACCTGTCACTGGGACAATCCTCATCTCAAATTGCTCCTTCACACATCCTCATAGCACAGTGATCACAGAATCAGTATTTACTGCCTAAACACACAAGTAGTGCATTTGTGTCACTGCAAGGCAGTGATTTATTACCTTAGTAAAGAGAGGCTTTCTCTGGAAGAAAAAGCTCATTTAACCCTCCTCCAAGCCCTACCAGATGCCTCTGGTGTGGACGGGGAGGAGAGGGGTGGGCTGCAGCATTCTGATGCCTGGGTTTTGCACAGTGCCTGGCCATGGCCTCTTGCAGCACAGGGACACCAGGGCACCCCCAGAGCTCAGCCTCAGCACGTGAGCTGAATAGAAGCCAAGTACAGAGTTTTGAAAGTCTGCCTGGTTTTGAAAGATTATTTTAATAGAAGGTCTCACTGCACTTGTGCATGGCACAGGTTGGGGAACATTCTTGGTGTACTTCCAGTATGTGGCACAGTCGTTCTGACACTGACAGACCACTGTTTGTATCCTGGGTCTGCTGAATCTTAACCTAAGGAAAATCAAGTGATATATTCCTCATTATGTTTCCTTGTGTGGATTCAGTCTTTGGACAAAGTAAATACCCAGGCAAGAGCTGGAACAGTGTCCTCATGCTCTCAGTAAAGCCCTAAAATCTTGTTGGTAAGGTAGTTGACATACTTGAGTTTGCTATTTACCATACAACTTTCATGTATCTTTTAAATGATTAGTATCTGGTTGCTTTCCTTTTGTGGGCTGTTGCTCCTGTGGCTACATGGTGCCTTCTCTTCTGAGAGGGAGTGAGAGGAACAGTCTGGGTTTGGACATGAATAGGCAGTATAAATTGGGAAAGTCTCTATAGGCACCAGATCCCCTGCCTGAACTCTCATTTTCCTGTTTGCACATCCAGGGGCAGAACATTACTTTTGGGGGTGCATGATGGGGGGGGACATCAGCATCTGATTTTTTTTTCCTGACAAACATAGGAAGGTGCCATGTTTTCTAATGTCAGGAGCATGAAAACATTCTCTGCCTTCCCTTGAAAGGAGATGGGACAAGAGGTGAATCAGACTGTTCTCCATGTGTTTTATCAAAGTCAATGACTCACTCATATAAACCAATAGTGAAATAATGACCTTTTCTTTTCACCAGGCAGTTCCTAAAGATACCAAAATACATGCCTGAAAATATCTGCCACCTAGAATATGAAATAGGGACAATTGGCAGCCCTGCACATAGCTAGCTGGCAACCCATCCAAGATGTTTGCCTTCTAATAATAGAAAGCTGAAAGAGGCATATGGAGAAATTGAGCTCAAGGACTTTTATTTCCTATGTATAAATACACTGAAGTCACAGATGTCTCTGCAGCCTCAATCTGCCAAGACCAAATGCAAGGAACAGACCCAAAATGAAAGACACTAAAAACGTGGAATAGCAAGCTCTCCATATTGAAGGGTTTGTTCCCTTTCCAACAGATGGGTGTTTAAAAAGCTCTGCCAACCAATCTGAAATAAGCTGATTGATCTATAAAAAAGGCAGGTTTTCTTTACATTGCCTTTTCCATTAGACCAGTGTGTTGGTGCCTGTTCTACTAAGGAAAGCCATGTGCTGCCAGGAGCACGTGCCTGGTCACCTCTCAGAGTATCAGCTCTACCAGAAACCTCTCTAAGAGGTTTGGAGCATGGTGAAAACAACTCTTGGGCAGGTAAAATCTGACTTTACATGTGCCTGGTGACCCTCTGATCAGATCCACACCCTGTTAACAGAAACATTGAGTTCTAAAGGATAAAAGTGTAATTTTCTTGCATATCCTATAAACAGAAATAGTTAAAAATCTTGGCATTTACAGTATCCAGAGCTACAAGAAGCACTTTTACACGTTAGACCAGCTGGTAACCTGTAAGCTTTATGAGATAATGCCTGTGATTGATACTTTAAAAATCTGCAAGGGGAGCCTGTAAGCCCCAGGAGAGCAATAGACTGTCTACAGCTTTTACAAGTTCAGCTGTAGCAGAAGGCTGAGATTGCAATTGCCAGGAGAGAAATATTTATGGGTCATGAACCTTCAGGCTATGCCAGGAGAGCCTTCAACTATTGTCAGGAGCATATATAAACTCTGCTTTTATGTTACTCAGTTGTCCACCTGTGGGCAAATTGAATTGATGCCAGTGCTGCCAATATCTGCCTAATGGGCTGTAATTTTTTTTTGGTGTCATCTCTTTATGATGCATCAGGCAGAGTATGACAGATTTATCATAAAGCTCATATGGGAGGCAAAAAGGTTTTCTCACTTCTTCTAGGAAAATCAAAGCCTTGTACAATCTGGAAAGCTCCACAAATAAGTGGGAAAATGAAGGAACCAGGAAAGCAAAAAGTGATTAGAGTAAGAAGGTGTTTTTTTACCTAACTATTTTTTTTTTAAAACTCCTTTGGAATTTGTACTTGCAGGGTGAGGGAGGGACTCTCCTTTTCTCCAAGTATTTGGAACAGCATCCCTTCCATTTCTGAGAAGGAAAGAAGCCACCCAATGTCCATTATTTCTTTAGTCAGTGGTCCCCTGCAATGAACAGAAAAGCTTGATATTCCCATTAATTTCAAGGAGATCAATTAAATAATAAAAAAGTACTTTCTAAAAGAAGACAGAATAACAGACTTCATACATAAGGTTTTAAAAACATCTTGTTCTCTTCTATAAATCTTTCAGCAATTTAGGATCATTTGCGTTACATTGCAATAAAAATGGAAGCTATTATGACAGCAGGTGTCATTTGGTGCAAAAGAACATCCATAATCAGCCATGAAACACCTTCCTTCTGAAAGAAGTCAGTCCTCAATTAAAGAGCAAGGCTAATGTCATCACCAAGTATTTTCATAAGGCAGCAACCACCAACACAAGTAATGGCAAAATTCAAATCAATTTCCAAAAGGCCTTGAACAGACCCCTTTCAAATGGTGAGAATATCAATAAATGAATCATGGTACAGCAGTAATATAGCTGTGAGAAGAGCTTGGCTCTTTTTCCAGCTGTATCTGTTTCTCTAATAAAATATATTACCTTTCACTCCAAATTTCTGCCTTTCTGAAGCTGTTCTTAGAACCTATACATGCTATTTTTAACCAAGAAGCAGCAAATGTCATGTAAAACTCCCCCCACTATTTTTGCTGGTTTTCTCAGGCACTGTAATTTGGTATCCATTCTGCCTGCTAAAACACCAGGATAAGAATCAGGTCTGCCTTGTCCAGAGCCCCAGTCTGACATGTGTAAAAGTTTGTTTTCACTCCATCAGCAACCTCTGCAGATCGCTCCTTACCCCCACGTGGGTCTTCTGCAAAGCCATCTGTGAGCCCTGCAAAATAATGGGGATCCTGATGCTGCTGCAGGAGGGATTGGAGCCTGAATGCCATCAAGTGCCAATGTCACAATGTCCCTGTGCTACAGCTTTTCCCACTGACAGAAAAAAAATAATTTAAAAAAGCCAGCACAAAGCAGTGCAATCTTGTAGGGAAGGTGCTACCATGAAGCAGCTACCAAGCAGACACCAGACAAAGCTACTCCCCTTGATGTGCACAGGCACCTGCATCCCTGCTGCCCCTTTGGGCTGTGGGTGGGCTCTGGGCCATAGGGCAGCATCAAGACAGGGAGATGGGGAGGGGACAGCAGGGCTCCTGCTGGTTTTCCTTTCCTCGTCACACAGGGAGAACAAGTCTTGCTGGCAAGAATGCTCCACGAGGAGGCAGGGCACCAAAGAGGTGTTGGAGAAACAGCACTGATGTGAAATCTGTGTTTCTTGAAGGAGCTAAATATACTTTTTCTATCCATGTGGGTGATTCAGATGCAGCAAATGTTTTTATTTCTGCCCAATTAGCCACTGGAATTAGCATTATGAAATGCCAGTTGTTATTATGTATTTTAAAGAGTGTTTATGGCAAGGGTCAGGGCCCTTGCTGTTGTCCTAGGAAGTGTCTTTAGACCCATCTCCTGTTCCTGCCATTTGCCTTATTCCTTGGCAACTGGGCTTCCCCACATCCTCCTTCCCTTTGTCCGTGGCAGCTCAGATGGACAATGCTCCAGCTGCTCCTCTCCCCTTCCAGGAGGTTCTTCTCCCAACACCCTTTACAGCTCTCTCTGAGCATCCCCCTGCTTCCCACACAGGCAGTGATCATCCCCTTGGAAGTGTCACTGCTGGGCCTTGCTCCCATTGAATCCCCCACACCTCCTCTGATGGAAACAGGGCTGCTTTAAGCATTCTAGAAGACCTGCGCTTTGTAACTACAATTTCATAAAAAAATGTGAGAGTGGGGACAATTTTAATCCAGCTTGCTCAGTGCCCCACCTTGATGCAAAGCCTTTGCACTCCCCATCTCAGTACTCTCCTTCTTACTACACAAGGCAGTGTTGCTGCCTTGCCAAGGAGACCCACCAGAATCTGCAACACCCCAAAAATGTGCTCGACTTTCAGGGCATGGATAGGGTGCCTGCAGGCAGCTGCCACCAGCTGCAAAACCTCTGCAGCATTACTGGTGGGGCTCACCATGCACACAAACCCTCTGGGTTGCTCCCATCCATGGTGGAGCAGAGTGGGACATCAGCAAGAGGACAACACAGCATAAACCATGGGGACAGCATCCAGGAGTTCTGGTATAGCATGAAAAACTGGTGACCCTGAACACCACATGGATGAGCAACCCACACCTCTCTCCAGCCAAAGTTATTTTAAATATATAGGAAGTGTTGCATACGTATGTGGCCTTTTTTGTGGCAAGAAAACAAAGTGTTTTCGAATTCTACACCCTCTGCTGTGGAAACAGTTTATCTTTCCTTCTCAGTACTAGAAGATAGAAAATGCAGCCCAACTCATGAACGAGAGCTTAGAATGCCAGGTCCCCTTTGCTTCAGACCTGTCACTCACATGTAATTTAAGCTGCAAGTTTTCAAATGAGTGACAAAAAAATGCTGTTTCCACCCACAACATCAATCTGCTGTGCAGAAAATCACATGCAAAAAAATCACTTCAGGTCTGTTAAGTGCATGGCCAACACCCAAGGTGCAAAAATAATCTAATTTTCTCTTATTTTGGACTCTGTCATGAGAAGAAAACATGAGTCTATACCAGTAACCATGAGGTTTTGCAGAGACAATACCTGATGGTGGAGCAGAAGTGAGAAGTCTCCTGCCTGTAGGCAGTGACAGGCAGTGCTGTGAGCAGAAACCAAGAAAATCCCTGACTGAGAGACATGATCCTATAGCAGAACCAGCTTGGCACTGTAAAATAATCTGCACTGAATGAACGCATCAGGAGCAACTTAGAAAGAGAAGGAAGGGCTCCAGGGTTGAGGATGTGTCAAGGAGCCCTTTGCAGAGCAGTCGCAGTGTGGGACAGAAGTGGCAGTGAGCAGGAGGATGGAGGTAGCAGAGGGATCTGCAGTCATGTGCCACATCAGGATATCCTAAACCACTTACCACATGGAAGTTTGTGTATAGTGACCTCCAAAAGTCCAGATGCTAGATCAACATTAGCAGGAGAAATGGAAAAGCTCAGCCAGCTCCTCTGCAGTACTCCCTGAAGAGCTAAAATCCATAGTTAAATGTGAAATCACCAAGACATTAAATAGAAGCTCAGCTATGATGACAAAGGAATCCAGATAAATATTCCTAAATTAGAACCTTGGTGTGAAGTTGAAGGGCAAGTGCTTCACAGATAGTGCTGGTGAACACCCTCCAGTTTGACTGACAGCAGTTACTGCTGGGAGGTTTGGTGCTTCAGTTTGCTCCCAGATCTTGCAGGGTAGCTGCTGAGTGAGCACGGCCTTAAAAAAAAAAAGAAAAAGGCTTTCCAGAGTCATGTCTCATAACATGCAAAGAAAACCACATGCAGGTGAAAAGGCAGTGCTAGAAACTGCCTTGATGCAAAAGTATTTATCAGTGATTTTAATTGTATCGTCTATTTAGGTGCCCCTTGGTACTTGCTGTAAAGTATGTTATTTCTAGTGACGAGAGACATAATATTGAAAAGCACAAGCACTATCAATTCATTCTGCTCCTTTTCCCCCAGCTAAGCTTTTTTAGGGCTATTGTTCAACAGCATAACAAATAAACGTAAAAAATCTGATTAACTTGACAGTCAATGCATAAATTAAAAGGTGCCACCCTCTCCAAACACACACCTGATTTTTTTCCAAACTGTGGAATAATTTAAGTTGGATGAGACCTGTGGAGTTCCTCCTGTCCAGCCCCTGTTCAAGCCTGGACTCAAACACTTGAGCAGTTTTCTGACTTTCCATCCCATGAGGGGGGAGAGGCCTCTCACACCCCAAACCCTGCCAGGATGAGATGTAAGATGTGCATCAGTCCTCAACGTTTTCCCTGCTGTCTGACTCAGGCCAAGCCAATCGTTTCTAGTACTCAGTCTTTCCCAGAGACTGTAGAGGGAGGCAAGGGGTGGTTCATCACATGGATCATTTCCTCAGCTATCTAGAGCAGGGGCAGGAATTTCTCAGTGTTCTTTCATGTAAGACATACAAAAGCAACTGCTGAAGGATAATAAAATGGAAGATCCAAATTGATGCAGGTAAGCAGAAAAAAATGCACATGGGAAAAAAAATAACACTTCTGTTGCAGACGTAGTGATTAATTCTGAGCTAGCTGCAGAATAGAGGGGGAGGAGAACCTCTCTTGACCTACTAACCACACTCTTTCACATTGCTGGCTCATGGTCATCCTCCTGTCCACCAGGATCCCCAGGTCCCTTTCTCCTACACTACTCTCCAGCAGGTCAGCCCCCAACCTGTACTGGTACATGGGGTTGTTCTTGCCCAGATGCAAGACTCTACACTTGCCCTTGTTGAATTTCATCAAGTCTCTCCCTGCCCAACTCTCCAGCCTGTCTAGGTCTCAGTGAATGGCAGCACAGCCTTCTGGTGTGTCACCCACTCCTTCCAGTTTAGTGCCATCAGCAAACTTGCTGAGGGCACAATCTGTTCCCTCATCCAGGTCACTGATGAAAATATTGAATACTACCAGTCCCAGTACTGACCCCTGAGGGACTCCACTAGTCAGAGACCTCCAACTAGATTCTGTCCCATTGACCATAACTCTCTGACTTCTTCTTTTCAACCAGTTCATGATCCACCTCACCACCTGATCATCAAGACCCCACTTCCTCAGTTTATCTACAAGGATGCTGTGGGAGACAGTGTCAAATGCTTTACTGAAATAAAAATAAACCACATCTACTGCCCTACCATCATCTATCCACCTGGTTACTTCCTCATAGAAGGCTATAAGGTTGGTCAAACCTGACTTCCCCTTGGTAAAACTGTGTTGACTGCTTTTAATGACCTTGATATGCCTAGAGATAGTGCCAAGAACAAGTTGTTCCATCACCTTTTCAGGGATGGAGGTGAGGCTGACTGGTCTATAGTTATCTGAGTCCTTCTCCTTGCCCTTCTTGTAGACTGGAGTGACATTTGCCATCCTCCAGTCCTCAGGAACCTCTCCTGTTGCCCATGACTTACCAAAGATGATGGAGAGTGTTCTAGCAATGACCTCCTGCAGTTCCCTCAGCACCCACAGGTACATTCCATCTGGACCCATCCAGTTATGGATGTCCAGATTGCTTAACTGATCCCTAACCCAATCCTCGCCTACCAAAGCAAACTCCTCCTTCATCTTGACTTCATCTGGGGCTTCAAGGATCTGGGGCTCCTGGGGAGAGTCTGCAGCTGTAAAGACAGAGGCAAAGAAGGCCTTCAGTACCTCTGCCTTCTTTATATCCTCTGTCACCAGGGCACCCAGCTCACTCAGCAGGGGGCCTGTATTGCCTCTAGTGTCAGTTCTATCTGCAATGTATTTCAAGAAGCCCTTTCTAATGTCTTTGACGTCACTTGCAAGGTTCACTTCCAAGCTTTCCTACTTGCCTCCCTACATCCTCTGACAACAACCTAAGGCTTCAGGCTGGCACAAAGCTGATGAGTGCAAATCAATCCATTCCAGGTTCTCTAAAGATTTCTGAAGAGGCAGAGTGCCCAAAAGGAGCACCTGACAACATGTTCTCTAATTTTTTTCAGCTCGTGCTGGGAGCACTCAAAGAAGATTTACCATATCTCTGAACCACAACCTCAGCTGTGCTGGTTAAACCATCTCTGTGAAGTAAGTTGGCTGAACAAAACATTTGTAAAGGCAGATTTTCTTTCTATCAAAAGATCATAGAATCATTAAGGTTGGAAAGGACCTCAAGGATCATCAAGTTCCAACTCCCCTGCTATGAGCAGGGAACCCTACCACTAGACCAGGTTGCACAAAACTTTGTCCAACCTGGCCTTAAAAACCTCCAGGGATGGGGCATCAACAACCTCCCTGGGAAACCCATTCCAGTTCCTCACCACCCTTATAGTGAAGAATTTCTTCTTAACATCTAACCTAAACCTCCCCTCTCTCAATTTAAAATCATTACCCCTTGTCCTATCACTATCTTCTCTGATGAAAAGCCCCTCCCCAGCTTTCCTGTAGGCTCCCTGCAGATACTGGAAAGCCACTACAAGGTCTTACTGGAGCTTTCTCTTCTCTAGGCTGGACAGCCCCAACTCTCTCAGCCTGTCTTCCTAGCAGAGGTGCTCCAGCCCTTTGATCATCTTGGTGGCCCATAAACCAATCTTCTTAAAAGAGATAACTTCATGTATCTTTCCAAGGCACAGAAACAGTAAAGAAGCCAACCAGCCCAGCTCCCTGGAGGGAGAAAACCTGAGGGGAAAGAGGAAATTCCTCCAGGTGCAGGAAACTAACTGCCCTGCTGCCAAGGGACACGTGATGGAGAACAGCCCCAGGCATTACAACCCTTTATTCTTTTTTAGTCTGCACTGCTATGTTTTCCACAGGGCTCACTAGATCCTCCCTGGCCAAGAACACATCTGCCTGTTTTATCATTCAAACCCTGAGACAGAGAAAGAGCAAAAAAACGCATTTCTTGAGCGACCTGCTGGGGCTTTGATTGAGAAATATAACACCCTGAGATGGGTTATTGGCTCAACTGCCACCCATGAAATGTGTGCTACTGGTGTCAGACTGAGAGTGTCTTTGAGTGTGCATGGTACCTTTGTACAGCTTTCTCAATGCCCAGAGCCTCATGCTTGTAGATCTTTCACCTTCTCAACCACCTGTGGAAAACATTTCCCCGGGCTACCAGCTCTCTGCAGCCTGCAGAACACCTGAAATTCTCAATTTAACCATTTTAATTTACATCTCTATGGTTTCACTTTTTTAATGACGTAATGTATGGGTTTGAGAGCACTGGTGTCATGAATATGAAGTGAACCTTTGAGAAAGCCCCCACAGTTCGTGGTGTAGCTGTGGTAACACCGTGTCAGTCACCGCAGAGCTGAGCACCGAAGGCTGCTGTGGCACTGAGAGATTCCAAATAAAGGTTATTCATGTGGGGAACTGGGTAATTTATCTGCATGGAGCTGTCTATTTCAAAGCTGTCTATTTTGAAAGAGAAGATGGAATTGAATATCATTCATTATGTTTAACTCATCTGATTTTTGAAAGAAGAAATCCGGTTTGAAACAGCCCATGCCTTTTAAGTTATCACCTCTGGAGCTCTGGGCATTTCAGTTGTCTGAGGCTGGGAGGGAAAGGTGTGCCATTTGCTTCCCAGTCCTCAATTTCAATTTCATTTCTAAAGGATGAAATCCAATTAAAAATGTCTCGGTGTGAAGGCAGTTCCATAGCTGTGAATATCCCTGTCTCAGGCTGCATATTACAAGTATCACGAGAAAGAATTTCCCTTCATTTAGTGCCCAGAAGAAAGTCTGTGCAGGGAGGCCCACAGTCTGCTTCCCTTCTGTTCTCTTCCCTGTACTAGGGGACAGGCTGGTGAGCACCACCATAACAGCACCAGGTAGAGTTCTACAAGCTGTGGTTTAATGTCTTTAATCCCTGAGCACTTATCCCTGAATTACAACTTCATCATCACTGCTGTAAGTGATGAAGGAGGGTGAGCAGACAGGGCATGCCTCTGTGTTTGGCACGTTACCTTTTCATTAGTACACCACTGACAAGCAGCTCAGGAGTGCCAAGACCCACTCATCATCTCCCCACTATTCATACCAAGTTGTGCAAGCTCAGGACACCTCCAGGAAAGGTCCAGCTTCTCCAAGCTGCTTCCACATTGCCTTCAAAGCACCATCAGCCATCAGGCTGCAAGTGGTGGCTGCAGTTTTACCCCATCATGAGGATACTCAGGCACGTTCAAAGCTTCTGTTAACCTCACTGCCAATCAGGGCATGGACACTACATAGGCACAGATGGGTTTAGGGTTCCTCCCGAGCCGCGTTGTCAGGCCAAGCTGCAACTGCTCTCTGTACAGGCAGCCAGAATATGCAGTAAAAGGATCCTTGCAGGATCAGAAAAGGCCATCAGAGCTCTTCAGGGGATCCAGCCAGTGAGGAAAGTGGGGTTACACTCCTCACAACTGTACAGCTCCAGCTCACTTCCTCAGATCTTTCCTTTGGGGTCCCCATCTTACTTCAGGTACCTGTCATCTGCTACAGGGTGACCTGAGCTACACCTTCAGAACTCCACTTTTCTGTGTTGGGACCCAGGAATGACCAGTTCACATGCCAGCTTTCACTTGGTGGACATCTACCCAGGTGCAAATGCACCCTCTTCCCTCTAGCTTGGGCCTCTTCTGATTGCCCCCCTGTGTAAAACTTAGAGATCTGATGTAACACAGGCAGTTGTAGAGAGACACATTTCTCCTGAACATCTCCTAACTCCTGCTGATTTTTTTTTATCTGCTACTGCTTCATTCTGATTTGTCTGCAGTAGTAAGTAGTTGTGGAACTCATAAAACCTTCAAAGGTAAAGAAAATACCCCACAAACCAAGCTGGTCTATGCACCTGCAAAAATCGTTTTTGTGCCCCACCACAAATATAGGAACTGTGCTCCCCACAGATGAGTGAGCACAGACCATCTTGCCTCACTCCAGCAAGCTCTGTAAAAGTCCTCTGCTGAGGTGAGCCAGTGCCTTATCTGGAAAGGTTGGTTTTCCCTCTAAGAATCCAGTTCCTGGTATAAGATATAAGCATTTGAGACTTCTCTGAAAGGCTTTGGCTTACTATATATGCTGCATTTGAAATAGCCTGCCATAAGAATTGTGTCTGATACCAGATATATCTCCAATATCTGGCTAGGTAATGTATTTTAAAAAGATGTAATTAATTGCAACTTCCAGGGCAGGGAACCCAAGCAGCTATTTTAAACTCAAATTTATATTAAAGTTAGTGAAGTTAATTGCCTGTCCATAACAAATGAAGAAAAAAAAAAAAAAAGTGCTTTGGAATGTGGCCATAGGTCTCCAATCAATATAAACTGAATGTGCTTCTATGTATCTTGGAGTAAAATTACATTTTAGTACTTTATGCAGTATTCTAGGAATTCCTCAACTACACACTGCTAGGAAAGGCATGGAAAGGCCAAGCTCAAGGGGATCAAAAAGATATGTATCACCATCCCATGGCAAAGGGACAACTTTGATTTTGAGTATATATTAAAAAAAAAGGTAATATGGCAAATTAACATCATATGTTTATTTACACATTTTTTTATTTGTTAATAATTAATATTTTAGCTTTATAACCCAGCTATGTGCAGAAAAAAAATAGAAATGTGTACTGTGTTTTAATTCTCTACCATTCCTCACAGCACTGTGATTTTTGCAGGAATAAGAAAAAAAACACACTCAGTTGAGTTTGAACTGGAAAATCTGGCCAAATTCTAGTGGTTTTGAATCTTTTGGGGGACATGGTACTGAATTTCCTGTCACTTTTACTTCTAATCACAAAAAAAAACTATTACTTCTGATTTTGGGTGGTTACAGGAGAGCAGCCAATTGCTCAAGAGCTGAACTTGTCAAAACATTTTTTGGCTTGGAAATCTCATGTTTTTTGGCTTTTGACAAGAGTTTTACTACCCCTTGGGTATAGCTGAACTGAAAATATTCTTAGTAGAGGAGATGGCCTGATATGGTCTCAGCTGAAGCCAGAACATCCAGAGGGAGGCTGAACTGAATTAAGAGAGCAGAGGCTTTTGATTCAGATCAAAATGCATTTAACTCAATTATTTGTCACTTTTATAACACAGCTTTGCTATTTGGGAAGCCATACATGCTCAGGCAGTATGAAAATGCATCATGAAACTTCTGTGACAGTGGCACAGAAGACACAGCAGCCAGAGGGGAGGTGACCTGGGCTTGTCAGTGGTTTTGGTGGAACTTGGCTTCTCTGTTCCGTTTGGACGCTCAAGCTATGAAAGTCTGCTTGGCACTACTTATTAAATTTTGCCCTTAAATGAGAGCACACATAACAGAGCAGCTAAAGGCCAGGAAATATTTTGGGACTTGAACACTGCTTTTTGTTCCTGGTGAAGTGTTTTCCCTTCACTTTGTTTCAGTGCCTCCTTTATGGAATATAAATCTTGTTTCTTCAACCAGCTTGTAAATAGGCCCCAGATATATGAATGCCATTGAACAGGACATGACACATCCATGCAGGTGTTCCACCCCAACAGGATGAGGTAGGTACACAGCCTGGCACAGCTCTTGTAATAATTAAGTCCACCAAAGGTGGACCTAATTGAGTCATGGAGACAGATGAATGTGCTCAACATCAGACAGGCTGCTTGGACAAATTGAACACTTACCAGGAGGTGATTGCATAGCATAATAGAATCTTAGAATGGTTTGAGTTGGAAGAGACCTTCAATACATCTAGTTCCAACCCCCCTGCATGGGCAGGGGAACCTCCCACTAAACGGGGCTGCTCAAAGCCCATCCAACCTGGCCTTGAACACTTCCAGGGCTGGGGCTTCCACAACTGGACAAGGTAAAGGTGAGTTTGATTATAAAAGAGGGAAGAAGTTGTTCCTGGTTCTGAATTATGTTTCCCCCGTTCAGCCTTTTGAAATTGCATGGGTGAAACCAGAAGGGGGAAGACTATCCAGCTGAAATCAAATATCTCCATTACCCAATGAACAATAGCTGATTATAGCACTGGTGTCCATAACTAATTAGAATCCACAGAGCTAGTCCATTTCAAGATTTCTAATTTTATCACTTGGCAATTAAACTGTTTTTGGTGACATAGTGCTTACTGTAAAAAGAAACTGCTGTCTGCTCTCAAGCCTCGTTAGGCAGAGAAGGACCTGAAAAATAGATGAGAAGAGTTGCATTGTACATGTATTTTTCAGCAATGGAGTACTCTGCAAGGAAGAGAAGGTAAGCAACACAGGTAAATCTTCCTGATCATCTGAAATGTCTGGTTTTATATTAATTTATTGAATATGCCTGTAAATCAATGACAGTCTTAATCTCAGAAATGTTTTTGCATATAATTAATCATTACTTAGGTTCTTTTTTGCACAGCACCCACCAGTGTGTTAGCTCCATTTATGGATTTCTGAATAAGAAAAGTAATGCCAATAAAAATAATAGTATTAATTATTATTGGCAGAATTAGGGGATGGCACAGAAAACCTGAAAAGCAGTGTAGCAAAAACCCATTCATCTTCCACAGTAGTCTCTCAGATATGATATGATAGGATTTTTTTTTTTCTCTGAAAGGATTGTCAGGCATTGAAACAGGCATCCCAGAGAGGTGGCTGAGTCACCAACCCTGGATATATTTAAAAGTTGTATAGATGTGGGGCTTGGGGATACGGTTTAGGTGTCAATGTGGTAGGGTAGGGTTAAAGGTTGGACTTGGTGATCTTAAAGGTGTTTTCCAACCTAAATGATTCTATAATCGTTCAATGGTAAACTCAGAGACTAAACCTAGAGAGGGAGCCAGAGGGTGGGCTTTAAAGGACTGACTTTCTTCCTGCCAAGAACCATCCCCCGTAGGCAATTTTCAGGTAGCCATCCTGTTTTGGAGACAAAATAATTTGTCTGGAGACTTTCCGTGGTGACCTGCATTCCAGAGGACAATCTTCAATGTGTTTAATTTTCAAGTGTAGGTGAAGCCAAAATGTCCTGCTGTATTCTCACGTCCATGAGCTGTGGGCATGTAAAACCTTGAGAAGCAAAGCCTCTTGTTTGCAGTTTACAGTTCTTTTGTTACAACATATTCTAAATATAACTTTGAGCTGGCAGGTTTACTAAGATTGTCACCTTTTTCTTCTTTTACTTTTAGGTCTCGGATTCCTCTTCTTATGGAAGCTATTAGCTTTGCTCTGAGAAATACAATGAGGAATGCTTCAATGACAGCAAGATGCAGCACTAGGTGCAATGCAATATTCTGAGTAAATGATACCATTCAAAGGGCAGAGCAGAGCATGAATAGTATTGATTTCCAGAGCAGCTATTTCAGTACTTAGCAAAGTGTGATCAGACTGCTCTCCTTCATTGCCCCAGTTGTTAAGAGGCTGTGTCCCACCATGGAGGCAGCCTGGGCTAAATGTAACTTCATCACCTCCTGTGTGGGTACCAGCATTACATTATGCCTGGACTTGCCACCCCAGCCTGGTGGAGAACACAACATTGTCTCACACTGCCACTGTGGGCAAAGGTAGGAGCTTCCAAATTGCACTTTGCTCTCTACAAGGGCATATGAAGCAGGTTTCTACCATGAAAGCACTCTGTGACCTGCTCCAAGGGTATCTGAAATTGTCTGGTGTCCAAGGATGAAGGCATGACTGGTGGCTGAGACCTTCCAAGGGTGAAGCTGTGCAGGAACAAACTGTTTGGAGCCTGTCCAAGCCAAAGGGGTACTCTTTCAAAACTTAAAAAACAAGAGCAGCAGCATCACTTCCAGAGAAAGGTTTGTCTAATGGATTTCATCTACCTCAAGATGAGGTGAACTACAGCTTGAAAGTGCTGCCTTCTTTGCTTTAACTCTAAGTGGAGTCTAGGGGACCAGCTCAGGTCTGAAAAATCACATCTACAAGTTTGAACAAGCAAATCTATCTCCAAGAAACCAGTTGCACTATGTCTGCCCGTAAAGATAGCTGCACTAAAACCAATGGGTTTGCAGCCATAGCCCATACACTTGTATCACATTTCAGAGTAAGTGGTATGAAATTGAAGTAAAACATATTTTGTGGATGATTGGAAAAGAGAAATGGACTTATTGTTTGTTCTCATCTACTACTGTGTAAAATCAATTTTTAAAAAGATTTTGAAGTCTTTTCTACGTAATGTCTTACTTTTACTAAAACATGGTGTTTTAAACTTGTTTCTGGTTTTGAAAGTTTTATGAAAACAACTTTCAGCCATTTTACAAGCACAAGTGTGTGACTAAACTGTTGTCTCATTAGAATGTCCTTCATCCACGTGAATACCTAAATATTGACAGTGTTTCAGAGCACAAATCTTGGCAAAGAAATAGCCTGGCTATACACCCAAAGCTAGCACTGAGCACACTTTCTGTGGCATGCTAACCTTGCATACCTTTAAAATGTATGACTGTTTTAAGAAGGTTAAAATGTTGTTGCCAGATTGTCAATTATTTCATTTCATAAATTACCACAGCTTCAACACATCCTTAGATGTTACAGGTCTCCTGAGGCTGCTGCCAAATTAGAAAAGGGAGAGGGGTGGATCTACAGAGCCATCGAGGAGGTAAGAGTCCTTGCACCACCACGGTTTGTGGGCAGAAATTTGTTTACTTCAGTTTTAGCCTATGTACTGAACACTGAACTGGGAATCTTAATTGCTGCTGAGGAAAGAAATAGAAATTGTTGCATTCTTAACATTCCAAATCCTTCATGGAGTGCTGTGGAAGGGTGACATGGTCAGGAGCTGGGCCAGCAGAGAGGATTGGGATGAGACTGATCTTTCCAGAGATAAACTAACTGTAAAATCACATGTTCCTGCTCAGCTCACTGCTCCTGTGGCAACAATTCTCCTTCCTCATGGTCCACCCTATCTACCCATAGCTCTACAGGAGCTCTCAGGTATCCAGCAGGAGGGCAGGTGTACCTTTACAATCACAGCAGTCACCAAAGCTGCTCTGCTGGTTCATGTTCCCCACCGTTTCCAATCCATTGTCCCTTCTTATCTGCCCTGCTGCTGTTCCTCTCAGCTACCTCTCAGATGTGCACATGCCTTTGCAAAGGTTGAACACTGGTTTCTATTTTCTTGACATGATTAATTTACCCAGAAAAGCTGCATCTCAAGCTTACAAGAATCTGTTAAGAAAAAGAGACTGCAAGTAACTGGGCAGACAGCAAGACACTGTAGTCACAACCAGTACCCTTCTCAGGTAATATCCTTGTCAAAGACAGTAGGACTGCTCTGCACATGGGGGAGGCAGAACCAGCCACTGAGCAGGGAAATTTCAACTTATTCCCTGAGCCCATCGGTGAATAGAAATGAAAGCTGTTTTATGATTGATGCAGGAGAAGAAAGCCCTTCAAATGCTCACTTCGGAGTCCGCGGCGCTTTCTTACATTTCTGACTTTTTCAATCCCTTCAGCTTTTTGCCATGAGTGCAATTTTAGCAACAACAGGAACAAGGAAATAACACCTACAAATTGGCTTAGCACCATGTGTGAATTCTTCCTCACAAGCTGCAGAGAGCAGCAGTTTTTCCCTGTCTCATCTCTAGCAGCAGCAAGCGGGTCCGAAAGCAGCCAGCGATTCCTGGTGTAGTTCCCATCATTTTTTCTGCTCCACTGGCCAGCAAAACATTCAATGGTGCCTGAAAGGAAAGCAGACACTAATCAAGACAGACCATGAACCTGTGCCTAGGAATCAAGGCACCCAAACCTGGAGGAACTGGAGGTCCTTGTTCCTGTTCCCCAAAGCACACTGGTACTCCAAGGACGGGCAGGAGCAGAAGCTCGGGACTCATCTTTCCACCATCTCACTCACATGCCTCCAGCTCTTCTTTGTCTCTCTATTGCTTTTATACACAGTTGGTTACAAATATAACCACAGGAAATAGAGTGGTTTGTGGTTTGTTTTGTTATTTGTTTGTTTGTTTTAATCTAGCTGATTTTCCTCATTTTTTCCCACGTTTTCTGTGGAAATATGGGAGGGAGGAGATCCTACAAGATCCATCATCCTTTTCCACAGATTTTCAACAAGGTGAGGCAATAAGTCAGGTTTCAAATCTGTGCATTTTCGCAAGGTTTTCACTGGGTTAATTTGGAACACATCAGGAGATAATGATATCTTCATTACTTCTTTTTTTTTTCTGCATATTAGGTTAATCACACCAAACCCCCTCCAGAATTATGAGTGGTCCTGTTTATTACTCACTTGTCATCTCTTGGCCTCACTGTTGCCCCCAAACCCTTTGATCGGTCCTAGTATCACTTCCCAATGTACAAAAATGCAATTTGCCTGTTGCTGTTACAAGATGCCAAAGACCAGATGAAATTTTTTTTTTTTTTTTCTTGAATCACAGAAGAAAGAGTCCTAGGTGCATAACAACAAAGTATAAATAACATCCATTCTGGTGGACCTGACAAATACAACCCATATATAGAAAAAAAAAAAAAAAAAAAAAAGCAAAAAAAAAAAAGCTGTAACATGCTCCAACAAACTTGAGATCTTTCATATAAAAGACTAAAAAATTTAAATGTGCATGCACAAAATAAAGCAAATATAAAAACCACCTCAAAACCAGAAGAAATTAAGAATATAATTTTTCTAAGGCTTCTGCAGGAACAGAGTCTATTACATAATACAGCTGAGATGGCCCTAAAAAAGACTATAAACAAACAAAAAAAAGGATAGTGCTTGGTAGTTTGACCTGGAGAAAAACTCCCTCTAGATCCAAAACCTACTGCCTGGATCTAGGACAGACAGTCATAAAGACTGGGGTTATGTGAAATACCTGTGTTTATCTAGGTTTCAGCCCTGCCACAGAACAGGATATTTTGGGATAAGGATTTAATTTGCAATGTAAATCATGCGTGTTGCTCTCTTACTCTAGTAAAGCTTCTCTCTACTCTGTTAAACCAGTCAAACTTGGCAGAGAGACTAAGCTGAGACTCCCAAACACATTTAATTTTCATGTGAAAGTCATGATTAGCATGCAGGCTCCTAGGGCCAGGCTGTTAAAAATGCTGCAGCCCCTGCCCTGGGTTGTGCACGTGAGGCACAAGAGGAAGGTACAGCGGGCAGACAAAGAAACAGCAGAGAGAAACAAACCAGCTCTAGGACTGTCCACAGCCCCCCCACCTCTGTATAACCAGCACTAACAAATTTTGAAACAGCAGGAAAGATTTTACTGGGGAATCTGAATGCAAGCAGTGAGGGAACTCAGCCACTAATTATCTGGAGCAACTCCACACATATAAGAAGACATTCAGCAAGTAATCATCCATAAGTAACTTCACAAATTCTCTTATACCCCCTCTTAAGCCAGAGGAGAAAATGTGAAGTTACTTGCTGGAAGATTTTACAAGTGATTTATCTAAGCTGTCAGATATTTGTGGAAGCGAATGAAGAGCTGAGGGAGAAAACTCCATTTTGGCAAGACAAAGGGGTTTTGCAGACATGTATTTATTTCAAGAAACCTCTGAGAAGTCCAAGTAAGGGTGGATGTTCTAATAAAAGACAGAGATAGAAAGACCTCATCTGACCTTCAGGATCTGAATGCTGCTTGCTCATCATGAGTGTTAAAGCTGAAATGGCCTCTGGATGCCATAGCAGAGAGAACTCAACCACAGCCCAGAATAATCAGCAATCAATGTGGCTGACACAAAGCCCAGGTTCCAGCCTTGCTTGTGCCTGAATCAGGGAAGCAGTGGCAACTATACACATGAAACCCCAACAGAGCATTCCTGTCATTACACATCTCATCATATATATTCTCATTGAATACATTTTGAAAAGCTTGCAGTTTCCTTTTGACATATAACGAAAGCAGATTTTGGAACTGCAACATTTCTTCATGAGATGGAGTCTTTTTTTCCAACCCAAGTGAGCTGTAAGCCTTGGTTTTCAATGATTAATGCAAATAATTTGTAATAGGAACACTGAAAGACCTGGACATATTCTGAGTGGGAATGTTCCAAAATAATGAGCATAAAACTTATTTTTAGCTCTCTCCCTTTCCCATAAATCCAAACTTCACATTATGTAGAAATCTCCCTACAAGTTAGGAAGCAAGCCTCTTTGAAATCTCCCCTCACCTGTTTAAATGATGCTGAATGCCACAGACAGCATACCCTTTTGAAATGACAGATTATTAAACAGCCTGTCTCACCTGTAAATAAGCATGGAATTTGGTGTCTTAGGGATGTTATTTGATTTGCACTTACTAGTCAGGCTCAAGTTCTGTGACTATTTATTTACCAGAGAGACCCCAGCTTTTCTTTTTTGAAATAAATGCCAAATGATTAATTGCTTTTGACTCCAATGATATGAAAACCAAACTGCTACCCATATGTATAAACCTTTTTGCTGAGGAACCATCTGCAAGCCAAACAGAGAACTCTAACATTATTATTTCAGTCCAATGTGAAATACTGCAAAATAGAAACTCAACCCCCAGTTTCACTCCTATTAATGTGCACATGACATAAGGCTCAAATAAAGATGTTCAGCTGCAAATGTTTATTCTTAGCCTCATTGCACTTAGAGATTTAGTACACCTTTGGTTGCTTCTCATCTCCTAAATGAACCACACAGAAGGGTACTTTCTTTGTGGCAGTAACTTCCTAACATCTGCAAGACAGAAGGAACATGACAAAGATACACAAATGTAAGAAGAGAATCCCTGGTGGTTACTGCCTTTCAATGGGATGCTTAAAAAACAGGTAAAGTTCTACTGACTGCAGAATACACTTTTAAGAACCAGCACTTCTCTCATATGTAGTAATCTAGCTTGTGCTTCCATGTCTTCAGCCAAAACTGTAGCAAGGTGTCAGTGGGCTCCAGAAATACGTTTCAGTTGCAATTCTCCATCTATGGACACTTGGCAAATCATGCAGTTCCCTGGCTTTTGCTTTTCTCCAACTTATTCCCTGAAGATGTAAGAAAAAGCTTTCTGAACTCCCCCTTAGAAAAAAAAACACTTGGCAAACCCAACATACCTTTCAAATATATCCCATGGTATTGTGTAGTGCAAGTGCTCATGATATTAATGAAAAGTAAGGAGAAACCTTGCATCTCACCTGCCTTTCAGGCACCAAACTAAACTTTCATTAATGTATCTATGAGCATAACTTGGCAAACTGCATAAGCCCAGCTGGAAAATGTGCATAGGAATGAAACAAATTAGTGCAAATGTGAACAGTGAAAACTGATTATAAAAGCAATAGGTGACTGCCTTCACTAAACCATAACAGGACTGTCAAAACTAATTGTTGCAACAGCTCTGAGGTCACTGACAATCAATTCGTAAGGCACCATCATAAAAGACTATGTATTAAAGAAGGTGTTGTAAAATTACAATGAGAAAACTCAATGTACTCTAAAACGCAGAAACTGAATGCAGAGATAAATCAAGAGAGGATGGGCTGTGTTTAGGAGCTGTGTTTTTTCCCTCCAGTTTGAATGCTGTCTTGTAGGACACAAGTGTTTATACACTGACAGTTATGTGCCAGGGATACAGTTGGAGGAATTAGTAGTGACACACACAGTTTCCCACATGTGCCTGACCATGAATCTTTGGTGACAGTAACCAAGATACACTATTATTGCAGGGAAAGAAATGAGAGGAGACACCAGGCCCATCCACTCTTCCATCAGAACTGTTACATGTTTGCTTCACCACTGCCAAGCACTTCCAGGAACCTTTCTGTCTTTGTGACTCTGCTGGACTCATGAAATCTGTAAGAGGATTTTCTGAAGGGAAAACCAAAGCTGTCAGCATGGCCTTAGGAGGATTTTTTTTCCATTGCAGTTTGGCACAATGGCTGTGATTCTTTTCTTGGCTGTTCTCTCTAGACTGACTCACAATTCTATGTGCCACAGAGATCCAAGGAGTTGTTTGCCCAGGGCACTGGCAAGGTCCCCATCACCAAATAGGATCACCCAGATAGTTCACAAATCAATATTTTAACAATCTTAACTTATTTAACCTCATGTTACCCCTGTTATTTCACAGACTGTTACACAGAGATGAAATTACAGCACAAAGGCAGTGATGCCCAGATCCTAGAAAAAGGACATTAACAATAAATTGTCATAAGGTGCCCTTGCAATCCCTGACTCAGGCATCCTGAGCCTCCAGGTGGAGTCTGGAGCTCTGTGGGTCTGGTTGCCTCATGCTGGGATGCCCTCTCTGCAGCAGGGAGCTGCACAGAGGCAGTAAATAGCAACATGTTTCCAACCCTGTCCTCTTTCTGTGGCACCAAAAAAAACAACTCTAGGCTTCCCTGAAAGAGATGATGAATACACATTTAAGAGAAATGCCAAGGATCTCAGTAATATTAAGCTGTGTAGATGTGTAGCCTTTCAGAGAGTTGTAAAGAGCAGTGCTTTGCCAGATTCACCATCCTGTTTACAAAGCAGGAGGTGGTGTATGCATGTAATCTTTTGTGTCATTTGAAGGTGATGCTGTCATATCCTAGGAGGAGAAGAGATCTTTAAGGAGTTAAAACAAAATGTCCCTTGACAATGCAGCTAAACTCAGGCTTTTATACATGTGCTTGATATAACTTTTAAAAAATTGACATCAAGACTTTATCACTGCAAGGAGAAAGGTCCATAGGCCTGTCCTCTTATCTCTGTGAGCCTTCCTACAGATTTTGTGTGAGTTGCAAGTTTTATTCTGACTTTGAGCTGAGTGCTAAAAATACTGAGTAGTACTGGGTCTTGTACAGAGACTTGAAGACTCCCATGAGATACTTTAATCTGGTGATGATTTCCTATGACAGGCTTCTAGACCTGTGCAAATTCAACACAATTTAAGGTGTTTCTAGGAATGTTACTTCAAAATATGCAACTTATACTCTACTCCTGTCTTGCTTCCAATGAGCAATCCAGAGATGTGTGCTGGAGTCTGGCTGTCACAAAACCAAAATTAACCAAACTGTGATAAGTACGGAAATAAAGTGAGCAGGAGTGTGAATGGAGTAGGAGTACAAACTTTTACACAGGCAACAAGTGCCAGTCAGCAGACAACGAAATCTGTGCCAGCATGTGGCAGATGCTCCCAGGCTGCCACCGACCGCAGGCTCTGTGCTCCAGGGACTAGGAAAGTGAATCCAAAGCAGTCAGGGCTGTGGAGAAGAGGGACTACCAAGCTGAGGCTACCAGGAATAGAGAAAGAGAGCAATGAGGGTAGTGGGAACATTGATTAGGGGTTCTGGTCTGTGGGTGTGGTGTGAGAGAGGAGGATGGAGCTTTAGATGCAAGCATGCAAAGGATGAGTGAAGCAGGAAGCACAGCTTTGAGGACATGGCACAGCAAGGGAGGGAATCCCACCAAAAAGCCAAAAGCTTTTTCTCGTAGTTACAAAACTTTCCTTCTCCCTTGTTTTGGGGTAAATATGATTTTTCAGCTTCCACCGATTAACTGGTTACTAATCTATTGAACATGTACATTCTTGATTATGTGTAGAGCTACCCTTGCAATCAAAATGTCAAGTGGCAAATAATACAAATGTCTTCCAGAACCTAAAGAAACTGCATGTGCTCTGTTCCTTTCATTTGCAACATTTATAATCTCAGCAAAAATTAAACTAGATTTGCTTGATGAGAGGTAGCATGAAACACTGAAGTCCTGCTTTGCCCTGGCTTGCCAGCCAAATAAATCACAGGCCACTTCATACAACACCTATCTGAATACATAAACATGACAGAACAGCTTTGGGAACATCTACTAAATCTCATTAAACACTTTCACTGATAGCATTATAATGTGTTAAACATTTTCTAGCTGCCACACTGCACTTAGAATCAGAGTGCCCCTCTCCTGCTTTTTGTAATGCTGTGCTTTGCTTCCATAAAAAGGAAAATCCTATAAAAGTTTTGTTTTAAAATACAAGCTCACCCTGCAGGTTGTATATTTTCAAAACTCATCTTTTCTCACTCCAGTTTCTGGGACACATCATTCTTTAACCTTGGACTGCTCTCTTGACAAGGTGAAAACTCATTAACCACCTCTGTATAATTTAAACACACAACTTTCTTACTATGCTGGCACCAGCCCACAGGGACAGCTGGGTTCCTGTAGCAATAGGTTGCTCTTGTGGCAAGTATGTCCTCAATAATGTTCTCTGGGACAGAGGATAATTACCTTTCCAGTAAAAGAATCACAGTACCAAAAAAACACACAAATGCTGTATGAGCTCATACAAGGCAAGACCACCTCCCCCAGGACTGTCACAGAGAAGGGAAAAAAACTCTCTGTTGTTGAGGCTCCCTTTTCATCTTTTCCAAACAATCCCCAAGGTACTGACTCCTCTCCCTGTCTCCCCCAGTACTTGCTGGTGTAAGCAAGAGCCCCACACAGGAATCTTCCACCTAATGTCGTTCAGCAGTTGTTCCAGTCTTCCCTCAGCAGTCACTTCAGAGGTAGGCAGCTTTTCAGAAGTGCCTGTTCTTAAAAAAGAAATCCAGAGCCAATTCTATGCTCAGTATCTTTAATCATTTGTATCACTGTCCCCTTTTACAGGCAAAGAAACAAGGACATCGGGTAAGCAGCAGCTGGGTCCATGTGGCAAGGGAACAGCTCCCAGTGTGGAACCACCTTCCTCAGTACCATGGCTACATCAAGCTCTCCCACTTACCTGATCCATAGTTATATTTGCTTCATCTGGGCTCTTTGTCTTTACCTTCCTTTGCCAACCTACCAAATGTTGCCCAAGACTCCGTGTCACCAGGCAGAAAGGCTCCTCTGGCAAGGATCACTGATTTAAATTCAGGCTGAAGGACAGGTTTTTAGACTTGCTCATTTCTCCAGTGACCAGGTGGATCCAGCATTGGCAAACTTCCAAAGTTTCTAGAGACCAGCCAGTCTCCAAGGGTTTGTGGTAGCAATATCTGACTGCAAAATCAGGCCTGCATAATTTAATTTACAGTAGTGTTAAGGAAGGAGTGGAAGAAGCTTAGGGTCGTAGCCACTGGGTGAATGCATTAGCAAATGAAACCTTCTCATATCCTTGTTCAGACTTCCCCACGTTTTCATTTCTAGGCTGAATGTTAAGCTGGAACTGTCCACTTTCCAGGTTCGGTTTGAATTATGCCAAGATCTTTTGAACATAACCCAAAGAAGTCAAAGTGGAAGATATTCATTTCACTGAAGAAAAAATACTCTGGAAAGCTCTCTGGAGTGCAATAAAGGGCTGAGTAGAGACACCCCTGAGCTGGGGTTTGGCATTCACATTGACAGAGAGCATTCAGCATTTGGCCAGTCTCACAATCAGCCACTTCCCACAATGTCTCATGTGTCACTCAGAGCTCCCCAACACCTACTCTGATGAAGATGCAGTTACAGTCTGGGGGTAATGGCAAAAAAGCAAAGAGAGAAACAAGATTGACAGCTTAGCATTTGAAAAGCTGAAGTCACCAAAATTTTCTCTGTATAATTAAAATTATGGCATGTGGGATTATTTTGAAAGGATCAATTTCTCTTTTTTATATTGTTCATTTTCCTTCTTCTTGCATCCTCATTTATCCCCATTCTCATTGCACTCCACCACAATTGAGGTTTTGCCTGTCCTTGCCCTTTGACCAGAACCCTTCCTTCTCTTTCTTTTTTAACTGAACCCTTCAGTACAGGAGCTCACCACCTGCTGTCCAAATCCAGGCAAGGATTGCAACCCCTCCTGGGAACCTCATTTCTCACCACACTTCACTACCAGTAAGGCTCTGGTTGTAAAAAGCCATGGTCTTAGCCTATACCTGGAGCACTGCACCACCTCCAGGGTAACTCAGCAATGAGCCCACGGTTGGTGCCAGCAAGAAGCCACCTGGGCCTGATCCAAACTTCCAGGAAGTTGATGCCAAAACTCCCATTGACCTAAATGGCATTTGGAACAGTGCTCTGGGAGACAATTTTGGAGGTAATCGAAGTGCAAGACTCCAAGACTGACAGAGATTGCCATGCAGATGAGCAGAAGGAAAAGATTGTGGCAGTAAGAGCAACCAGTCAGCAGCAGTAAAATAGAATAAATTAAATTCTTACAGGATGGTGTGTGGGTAACTTCTTATAGTTGCCGTTCTGTAACCCCATCTTTGCAAATGTCATTCTTTTATTCACATACAGTTTACATTGGCACCTGCTTTACTTCCAAACCTGGCATAATATGCTTCAGATCCATGCAGCAAGCATGTGTCATAGCACAGACAATTAAAATACACTGTTTCTGAGTTTCCTTCCCATTTCATATCTTTCTTCCTCCTTGGGATAACAAAACCTATCTGTGTAGTCACTGCAGCATTTTTTTTACCATGAAAACTAACGCTCAGAGAAGTATTTAATACTGTTTATTTGGACATGGTTTAGAAACTGTTGTTTAGGAAGGTGATCTAATCTCTAGGCAGAAATTGTCAGCAAGGCCTTTGCTAATTACAGCAAATCAGTGCATGGAAACTACTGCTAGAACTATCTGGAAACTAATTCTGGAGCTTTATTGACCAGACCCAACTGTAGGCACTTCTAGGACAATGCTGGAGACCCACAGTCCATGGTGAAGGAAAGAAACCTCCAAAGAGAGATTCAGGTCTTGGACTGGGCTAAGCCCTCTCTGAAAGTACCTGTCTGCCCCTGACTCAATCTGGAAGCTGAATTTTGCCTAATGCACATCTGCATTCAGAGCAGACCTGGAAGCAGAGCTCAAGAAATGGACTGGCTGCTCAGGTAACATGAGACTGAGCAGATGAAATCACTGGGATAATTTTTCCTTTTATTTATCTAGTTCTGCAGCAGTGGAAAAAGTTCAACCAGCAGGTCAGGGCCAGGCCCAGTGGGGGTACCAGGATCAGACACTGCCCCTGGGTGGACAGGTAGGGCTGTGGGAACTGGAGACCAGCACTGCTGCAGCATCACCAGAGCAGGGACTGATGGCCCCAGGGGGCTGGAGTGGAGTCCTGGGCCATGGACAGGGTGGTGGGAGGCCCTAGAGGGTGCCAACAGGGACTATTAGTGCCCTCACAAACCTGACAGTAGCTTAGCTTTAAATATTCAGGCACTCCAGCTTTATTAGATTTCATTAAAAGTAACAGGAAGAACTCATACTTATTCATAATGCCTCTTGCCCTCCTTTTCTAAAAATGTAAAAGTCTGTAGCTATAAGCAGATCCTTGAAAACAGATACAAGAATGGTTTGCTATGAAGAATCCCAACTGCAGAGCTGTAGGCTAATGCAGTTCTCTAAATCTTTACCACTGCTGCAAATTACTTCCATTTGTCAATGTTCTCATCTTGTTCAACCCATGATATTTCATTGTCACTGCCTTCTCTTCTTTTTTAACATTCCACATTGCTGTATTTGTTGCAGAAGGGATTCATTAAAAAGCAACATGAAATGTAAAGAAGGATAGCCTGAATTACATTAGCATTCAACAGCCTTCACTAATTTATTCTTGCTCCCTTGTAATAAGCATACAGATACTGTGTAAACAGAGTCTCTATCAGAATGAATGATGCAAGGTTTAATGTTTCCTTCCTGATGCAAAATAGACAGATTCTCACTCCATAAATCATTCCATTTGTAAATTATCCAGTAGGTTAATAGATTTTAGAGCCTGAAGGGACTTCTAGCATCATCTAGCCTGTATTATCTCTTGTGTAACCACTCTATGTGTAAGCTAGAGATTTTTATCCAGTGATTCCTAGCAAAAAAAGAAATCATTCTCCAAAAATTGTTGCAGTCAGAGAACTTTTTGGGAATCACTATGAATGCAATAAAGAGTCTTTTGCCTTTAAATTTACATTTAATGGGAGATATTCAAAGTATATAAGTCTCCAGTAGTTAAAGAGAGATTACATTTATAATAAATGATAGAAGTTTTAAGTGTGATTTTAGGCTTCACTCCATAAAGGCACTTAAGAGTGAATAGCTTTAAACTTGGAATTGTCTGATAGGTTTCCATGGGACCACTTCTGGACTTCCAACAGAGCTTTGCTACCTTAACTATTGCAAAAGCTAATGGAATACATTCATAAAACAGCATCAAATGAGCTTCAGTGTGAACAACACTCTGGACGAGTAAAAGCTGCAATGCAGCAAAATGGATTCAAGGCTGGTAACATCAAGATGGTTTCAACTTGTCTTTGAGTATGATCCTCACCTGTGTCACCTGCAGCCTTGGTGCATAGCACTCCCAGTTGAAAACCTTCAGTGTTATTATCAGTAACCATAAATTCATGCTCATTTCTTAAGCATAGGACAAGAAATATTTGGTGTCAGTGGTACATACTGAGCAAAGACTGACTTTCAAGAGGTGGCTGCAGCAGCTGTAGATGTTTGCTTAGCTGAAGTCACCTTAATTTACTTTCCCTTAAAGATGACAGCATTGTCACAACAGCTGTGTCACATCATAAACTCAACCTCAAAACCACACTAATTGGAATTCATGAGGATCTCCTGGTACTTTCAGGAAAACACAAAATTATGTCAAAGCATATCAAAGAAAACTAAGTTACACAGCAAGAAAATGTCAAAATAATATCAATATAGACAAATACATGGTCCCACAACATTCTCCTGGAGAAGCTGACGAATCATGGCATAGACAAGTGAACTCTTCACTGGATAAAAAACTGGCTGGATGGCAAAACCCAGAGACTTGTGGTAAACAGGGTCAAATCCAGCTGGTGGCCAGTCAGCAGGAGTGTCTCTCAGTGCTCAGTTCTCCTCCCCTTCTATTCTGCCTTGGTGAGGCTGCATCTGGGATATTGTGTCCAGTTCTGGGCCCTTCAGTTCCAGAAGGACAGGGAACTGCTTGAAAGAGTCCAGCTCAGAGCCACAAAGATGACGAAGGGAGTGGAACATCTGCCTTATGAGGAAAGGCTGAGGGAGCTGGGTGTCTTTAGGTTGGAGAAGAAGAGACTGAGGGGCAACCTCATCAATGTTTACAAATATGTTAAGGGGGAGTGTCTGGAGGACAGAGCCAGGCTCTTCTCAGTGATGTCCAATAATAGGACAAGGGGAAAAGGGTGCAAGCTGGAGCATAGGAGGTTCCATGTAAACATAAGGAAACCCTTTTTCACTGTGAGGGTGACAGAGCCCTGGAACAGGCTGCCCAGAGAGGTTGTGGAGTCTCCTTCACTGCAGACATTCAAAACCCTCCTGGACAAGTCCTGTGTGATGTGCTCTAGGGGATCCTGCTCTGGCAGGGGGGTTGGACTAGATGATCTTTCAGGGTCTCTTCCAGCCCCTAACATTCTGTGATCCTGTGATTCTGTTATTCTGTGTGGTTGGTTGTTTGTTTCGGTTTGTTGTTTGGGGTTTTTTTTTGTGCTGATGGTTTGACTCAGTGATCTCAGAGGTCCTATCCAACCATAACAATTCTGTGATTCTGTGAAATAAGAAGATGAATGATAAAATACAACAAACATTGTTGCCAGCTTTTGGAAATAACTGCACAGTGTCCAGGTGACTGCAAAATTAATTGGGACACTGGGAAAAAAAACCAAATTAGCTCATTGGCAAGTCAGATATGAGCTAGAAACCTAACTAAAATTAACAAGGCTGAATGAAATGGCTTCGAGGTGAATCTGTAAACTTCATAGAGTCTATACATCAGTAAACTGATTCCAGGATATCTTCAGGTAGATGATTATCCAGTCTATACTTCACAGAACATCCTTTATTTCCTTGATTTATTCCACGGGTTTGTCCCCATCCCTGATGCTACAGATTAATTTATCTTATGAAGTCTGAATCTATTAATAAAGCCTCTGAAAAGCACCACTAACATTCTGATTAATTTTCCTCTCTGTTAAGGCCAAACAAACTGTAGTATTTTAGCAACACTAATGACAAAGTTCCTATCAAAAAAGTAGTACTGTTTTTCTTTCCTCCTCTCCTAAGGTGGTTGTGAATCAGACACTTGCACTAAAAATCATAGATGAGACTTCTCAGTTAAGACTGTCAGTTAAGGTGTTTCCCTAAACCTCTGGGTTTGCAGTTTTAACTTGAAAAAGAAATTATGTTCCAGAGGGAAAACTTCTAGGAAGGTTTGTTATTGGCTATGCTGACAAAAAAAATTGAGGAGCAAAAGGACTGGATTTATAGAATGAAATAGAAGTGAAGGTTGGTACCACACCACAAGCAGCCCCCTAGCAGCTGCAGTACATGGGGTTGCTACTGGAGAACATCTTTTGGTTTAGTTATGTTGAAAGGGAATCCAATCTGTGTGTTCCAAGACCATTTTTTGATGTGAATCAAAGCAGACAATAAAGGGACAGCTGCTCCTAAAGCACACTCCTACCCTGAACAAAAGTATCACTGGTGCATTGCCTGCAGACAGCAATCTGCTCTGCTGGGTTCAGAAACAGAGCAGCAAGTTAATCCTTCTGGCAAAACTTGAAAACAGACTTACTAGGGTTCATTGGGATCTTCAATGTGAGGTCAATGCCCTGTCATCAGAGGGAAAG